>NC_090906.1:11271095-11488384 GCF_040956055.1 Brachionichthys hirsutus | reverse complement strand
CTCTGATAAGTCTGCCCACGCCGACTGCTTTCCGTGAAAAAGCCTCTCCAGCTCCTCCCTGTGGAGAAAAGGCAGAAACATTCGTGTCACAAAGAAGCGTCACAAAGAAAATGCCTGAAAGTGCTTTTTTTTTTTTTTTTTTGAACCCGTTCAGGTTTCTGCACCTCTCGGTCTGCTCGCCACGGCGTCTGAGCCGGCAGGCTGGGCGGGATCCCAGCATCCGGGATCCTCATTGATTTTGCCCAGGTTGATGTTCCATTTGTTCCAGTTGGTTTCCTCCACTCTGAGACAACAAGAGGGACACGTTGCTCCAATTACTGTCTGCTGTAGCGGCCGTCAATCGGCTGTCGGAGAAAGCAAATCAGTGAAGAGCACAGCTAGGAGTGAGCGCATCTCCCCTGCTCTGGTAGTTTCAGGTGGCGTGATGCGTCATCTCGGGGTGTCCACAGGCCTCTATCAATGAAGCCTTTTGCAGCACGTCTGACTACACTGTCTGCAAAGCAGCGAACCTGAAACAGCAGCGACGGTCCTCTCCGGGAGCGGCGCAGAGGTTCTTCACCACCCCGCAGCGGAACCGGCGCCTCAGACAGCAGGGCAGCTTCTTCTCCATGTCCAAGATGGTGACGGCCCTCTGAAAGCACCGACAGGCAAGCCGTCAAGCCACAGCTGCCCACGCGTTCCCCTCTCAACCCTCCGCACCTGCAGGTTCCAGATGCTGGTGCTCTCCTTGGCGGTCCTCTCCACGGTCCGGTTCATGAGAGCGATGAGCATGTTGAGCAGGAGGATGTAGGTGAGAATGATGTAGCCGATGAGAAGCACGTAGAACACCTCCTTGTACTTGTAGTTCTCCGTGAACTCCATGTCGCCCATGCCGATGGTGAACTTGAAGAGCTGCAGCGTGGTGTAGGAGATGTTTCTGAAGCTGGGCTTAACGCATTCCGTCCCAGGGTCAAGGGTCTGGAATAAACCCGCCCGACCCCTGGTGGCGTTTCTCACTGGAGGCTCGATGAGCAGGGTGACCACCGCTGGGGCGAGATACAAGCAAATGACAGGCCGTAGTCGTGTTGCACCTCAGCAGGCCCACTTTTCAGATCAATATTACCTCGCGAGTTGCATTTTCTGATCTGTAAATGTTGATTTTATTCACAGAGGGAGACGCACCGGCTGAAAATCCGAAGAGGAAGACGGCGTAGACGAAAAGAAAGCGCATGATGTCACTGAGGATCATCTAAGAAGAAGAAAGAGGGCTTCAGGGGGTCTGCTCGTTCCCGCTGAGCGACCGTGGGGCCCATCGGGGGGGGGGGGGCTACCTTTTGTATCATGACGCTGTAGATGCCCATGTGCAAGTCGCCCCTGGAGAAGTAGAGGATGTTCACCCAGCTGAGAGCCAGACACAGAACCAGGAAGCCCAGATACTCCTGATGCCCGCTCAGGTACAGGCCGGCCGAGACCAGGAAGAGGGTCGCCTGGAAAAAACTACAGCCGGCAGAGCGGCAGCTTGTAAGCCTCGACAAGTTCACGATCGTTACGGAAAGGGTTAAAGATGCTTTCATCATAAAAAACTGTTTTATTCTGTCTCAATGTTCACATTAATGTTTATTTATCAGCTGAAGTCTTTCAAGCACTGTAAAGTTAAACTTCTCCCTGCAGCGGGGACAGCAAAGGCATCGGCCCTTTGTGATGTCATCAAAATGGAGGCGTGTTCGTTAATGCTCCTTTAGAAGTCTCATTTCAGATCACACCAGAAAGATGCTGAGCTTGAGAAATATTGATCGTTAGAGAAGCTAAAAAATATATACTGTATACCGCTAGCACCAGGCTACTTAGACAAAGAGCAAAATTGGGTGCAAATGAATTGTTTTAAAAAGGTGTTTCCTTTTTTAAATCGGGACTGTCCACCAATAGAAAAAATGCACAGACGACGGTACTTACAAAAGGATCTCGTAATAGCCATCGATCAGCAACGTCTGCAGCTTTGGACGTTTCCTCTTTATGTCGATGATCTGGGGGGGGGGGGGGGGGTGTCAGATAAGGTTTTTATTCAGACACAGCCACGGTGGGAAAATACAAGGATGACTGTAACGTACCCCTGTGAAAAAGAAATAACAGTTGGCCACCAACAGAAACACCTGGCCTGAGAGGTAGAGGTAACCCATGACGGAACGCTCGAGGGTAAAGGGAGTCTGCAAGGCAGAGAAGGAAACGACGTCAGCGCTGACACTCGACCCGTTTGTGGCAGGCGGCTCACCTTTTCCTCCTTTTTATTGTAGGCCACAGCGGTGAAGAGGACCAGATACAGAAGGTAGACCAGGAAGCTGGACAGAAACATCCCCCCTGCGAACCTCTTCCACTTGGTCTGCAGCAGCCGGTTCAGCGGCTCTATCTGGAGCATCTCGTGGCGGTTCTGTAAAGAAACAGCAGGAGAGGGGACGTCTGAGGACAGGAGGACGCCGGCGGGCTCGCCGTGCCGGGACTCACCGGGATGTTGCTGCCGTAGACCAGGATCTCCAACACCGAGTTGTCCTCGTATGAGTCCAGAGAGGCCAGGTCGTACAGGGAGCAGGTGACGGGCCCGTAGACCCACTCGGTGAATTTACGGGACAGATGTGTGCTGCTGCTGTCGGAGAATTCCCGTTTTAGGATGTGGGAAAAAAGCTGCAGAAAAAAAGGAGAGGAAAATATGTTTGTGGATTGTTCCATTTTATTCAGGTGGAATATTGTTACAGCTGAAACTGCAAATTTGTCTTGCAGGAGTGAAGACCCCCCCCCCCCCCCCCCCCTTCCCCCAAAAAGTAATATTCTCAGGGGGGGGGCATGGCAGCTTTTTAGCCCTGGGCCCTCATAGCATTTTGATCAGGCTCTTCCTCCGGTCACTCTGCATCATTAACTAGTTCATCTTCTCGTGGTTACCCCGATCTTGCCGGTCTTGGCCGCCATTTTCAGCGGTGTCAGCCCTTTTTTGTTCTCGATGTCCTCCAGATTCGGTTTCGGGTGACATTTGGAAGCGTTCCTCAGGATCCGGTCGTACATGCTGGCAACGAACTCCGTATTGTCTGCAGAGTTGTCGGCCACCACCACCAGGGCGTGCAGCGCCGTGTTGCCGTGGGAGTCTGCCTGCTTGGCGTCCGCTTTCTGGTACTGGTTCTCCATGAGGAAGTCCACCATGTCAGGCTGGTTGGTGCAGGCTGCCAGAGACAGAGGCAGCTCGCCTGAGGGCCATGCAGACAGCGTTGAAGGTTAAAGATCGAATGCTTTGTGCGTGTAAATTATAAATCGACACCAGACTGGGTTGCTTGTCGCATCCTGAGCTAGAAAATGTCACGTTTGCGCTGTAATCCTGTCTGAAATCAGCTTCGAGTCAAACTAAGACCAGAGGTCTGCGACTCATCTCCCCAGTAGATGATCTTTGCGTCTGGAGGTTCACCCCCTTCCCTGCAGCAGGATGGACTCACCAAAATAGAAGCTGGCTCCATCGTGTGGCTGGAAGAACGTTCCACAGGCTTTGGCGTGAACGTCGGCTCCTTTGCTGACCAGCAGCTTGGCGTGGGAGATGCTCCTCCTCTCAGTGGCGATGTGGAGGGCTGTCTGGCCTGCACAGAGAACCGTCTACGTGTCATTGCGTCACCCGTGTTTGAGGACGGATGCATGGCTGCCACCTCTCACGGCATGTCCACCTTTATAGTAGCTGCTGGTGTACTCTGAGTTGATGAAGTCTTGAATGTCCCCCAGCTTCTCTGAAATATCAATCAGGAGCTCCACCGTCTCGTTCTTGCCGTCTTTGAGGTGCAGCAGACCCTTCATCAGTGCCGTTTTGCCGTAGGATTTATCTGCAGCAGCCACACATTCGGAGAATCAGGCGCACGGCGGCTTACCATCTGGTGCTGCTGTTGCATCATGGGTCTAGCACTCACACAGAGAGTCGGAGAGTCTCTTCATGTTCTTCTCCAGGTACCGATGCAGGCCTGCCAGCTTTCGGACGTCCCTGCTGGCCGCTGCGTCAAACAGCCGTTCGATATTAAACTTCTGGACGTCACCTTGAGTCCTGGAAACAACAGATAACCCAGCAGCAGTAACACTGTAAAAAACAGCACATTAATGAATGCGTGAAGTAGTGAAGATATTTTATAGGGTATTTAGCAGCTTGTGAAGTTGCTATTAACATTACTTAATACAATAACAAGCATTAACTAACAGTAATATAATTATAATCATTTCACGGTTATTATTGTATTAACTGAATATTTATTTGCGGTAATGAAGGTTCAGCATTAAGCACCTTTATAAGACAGATCCAGGATATAATGAGCATTAAAGAAGGTAGAGATAATTTTATCTGTGCATGGGAAAGACTCACGTGTCAAAATTAAGGTTATATCTAATTTGAGGTTTGGTCTCTTCCATTTTCTCTTGAATATCGGTGTCCATGACGGTGATGGGGGAGTCCTCGCCAAAGCTCTTGGAAATCAGCGCCGCCCTCTCCGCATCGTTCCTCCTCTGTCTGTCCTCGTCCGTCCTGTCGTCCGCCTCCAGCGTGAAACCGAACATCTCCGACTTTTTCATCTCGGCCTCCAGTAGTCTGCAGAGACATGCAGCAATATTTGACGATTAAAAGGTTTGTTTCAATGATTTCTAAGTGTAGAAACCTTCCCTGTCTTTGTACTGGTGCTTTCCAGTGCACTTAGAATGATTAACGGGGGGGGGGGGGGGGGGGGAACAGGAGTAGAACAAAAATGCATTTCTATCATATAAAATACTTTTCATAAAAACCCCTAATAATGTGAGACATTTGCTTATTTCGGTTGCATCTGAAACACGTTCGTCACGGGGAGTCACCTCTCTGGCCTTCAGCGGAACAGACATGTTTTCAGGCATGTGATGTCTCTGCCTCAGCCACCAACAAAGGAACATATTTAGAGGAAGTTTTCCATGTCAGGAGGAACAAGCAGTGCCCACATCGTCCATTTCTTTGTAGAATGGCGGAATTACTTATACTTTTAGACCGACACAGAGCAAAATGTATCCGATCCCAGTGAAAAAGCATTTTGAAGGAAGGAAAGAAGATCTCTGGAGCAACAACGGGAACCTAATCTTTGGTGTATTTCTGTTCCTTTTTTTTTTCCAGCCATGAAATGAGGAATTAGTGACTCATAACTGTGTGAGACTGCTTCTGCATGACGAGAGGAATACACAACCCGGCAGGACAAAATGTATCGAAAACCAGAAAAGTGCGCACATTTTGTTGTCATAAAACATTTTTCACAATGCAAAAAACAAAACAAAATGTTAATGCAATTATTTAATCGTAGCACGTCTGAGTGAATTAATTGCTTTTTGTGGACCAGATAAGAAATACAGCATCTTAAAATCTCTTTGTTGTTTAAGTGTTTTGAGTCTCTGCTGTAATATTTATGCACATATTGATTCATGAACTGTTTTTTTGAATAGAAAACTGCAGTAAAAAATCACGAGACAGCGTCAGTGTGAGAAGAAAAGCCCATTCGCCTTTCTCACGTTGTTGTTTTTCACGTCCTCATTAAAGGTCACAAAATAAGAAACAAAATATACAACACGTCACAAAATCATGCCTTTAGAATAAAACATTATTTTCCTCCCATTACATTGATTGATGTTCTTCAGTAACAAAAGGCAATATATTGATCTGAAATAAAAAACCCATTACATACAGTTTCACTCACCAGGAAGCAGATTTCCTTTTCCAGATTGTTCTTATAAATAAAAATCCGATCTTCAGAAACCAAACAGCAGTAACCAGCAGGATGTCCTGCAGACAGTTCTCACTGTGTCCTCGCCATGAGATGCTGCTTCACACAAGCAGCATCAAGCCAGCGCGAGATAAAGTGACACGCCCTGGAGAATATCAGAGCCCATTACTGGAAGCCTGAGCGCTTAAAGCGATGCTGTATTGACCATCTCTACTCAGGCCAAGGAAAGCGAGACGTGTGGACAAGGACGGGCAAAACGAACAATGTTCAGAGCGAGGAGCCACAGAGCCGCTTCAATTTATCCTTCCTTCAATATTTCCTTCTTCTAATTATTCATAACATTTAAAAATGAGGTTCTCTGTGTCTGTCTGGAAAATATGTTTCATAAATGAACATCTTACCCTTCAGCTTGTGAATTATTTATCGTTTAAGTCGCCTTCGTTCCAGCGATCACATTTCCTGACATGCTTCCTGTAAGCCGTATCTTCCCCTTCTTCAGTTTGACCACATGTGTGTGTGTGTGCGCTCGTGGCACAGCTGTGTTCCTGCCATTGACTTGTGGTTACAGAGCTGCTGCCTGCTTCCTCCACCCGTTCCAGCCTGGCTGCACACGATCCTTCACCTCCTTTCCACATTCTCTCCATCACTCTGCACCGTTGACCCGAGGTACCTGAAGTCCTCCACCTTGTTTAGATCTATTCCTTACCTCACTGTCCCCCCTGGGACCTTCTCATTTACACACATTTACTCTGTTTTACTCCTGCTCACCTCCTCTTCTCGAAATTCTCCTCCACCTGCTCCCTGCTCTCAGTGCAGATCACAATGTCATCTGCAAACATCCTATTCCAAGGAGCTTCCTGTCTCATCTCATCTGTTAGTCTATCCATCACCATGGCAAACAAAAAGAGGCTCAGAGCTGATCCCTGGTGCACTCCCAGCTCGACTCTAAACTCACATTGATGAAAAGAATCCAGATCTGTGACAGATAATGAGCATTGATTTATTTGTACCTTGATCTTATTGCATCGGGTGATCCAGAACAATAAAGAAAAGTCTTTGCTCGATTATAATGAATGATTGGCAGCACAAATGTCAACTGCCTTTTGCACAGTAACAATTGTATTTCCATATAATAACATTCGTTAATTCCACTTAGTTATTATACAAAAAAGATGGAGATGTCAGCAGCATCGCAGCTAGAAATATTCCATCTGAAATGCTTGTTTCGATCGACCCTCATCTGATGTTAAAATCTATATTTCACACACACAACTTATTTTATTGTCTTGAGAAGCAACGGCAGGCGGATCAGATAAAAACCCGCCAGCAGAGGAGACGCTGATAAACACTTAAAGCTAAATTAACATAAATAACGACAACAATTAAGGACATTTTACGCCCTCGGTGAGCAGCAGGAATTCCGAACGGAAGATTACGAATGGTGCAAAGTGGCACGAAGCTCCCCTCCTCATTGCTCGTGTCGGTTTCAAACCCAGCGTCTCCGTTGTGCAAGCATCAAAGGTCGTGAGGCAGATGTGGTCAGGAGATGCTGCAGGAGGAAGACTGATGTTTCCTGCCGCTGTGAACTCTTAGCGATGAGGTCGCTGTCGGCGGATAATATTCTCTCCCGTCATGTCTAATGAGAATATTTGCCATTGGCAGCTCCAGGAAAAAGCTATCACTGTAAGCCCGAATCAATGATGGTGATTCTAAAACTGCTGGAATGGTTCTTGTTAATGGTGTGACAATAATAAGCTGCAAAACACGAGATGGAGACAGAATTCCCTCTCCATTACCACAAGCTGTTCAGTCATACCGAAATGGAATGCTTTAATGGGGATTAGTAGCTCCGGTCTGTACATTTCACCTTGTCGATCAATCTTTTTGGTGAATATGCTTCACAGGATGCACTTTTAATCTTTACTCAGGCTAAAAATAACATTCTGCTGAGATGAAAACATGATTCCAATTCAACGCAGGTCACTGAGGGCCATGGCGACGCCGACGGCCGAATCGGCATCTTGCCCGTATTCGACCGCGAATGGAAACGCCTTCTCCACTTCCTGCCTGAGGACCTCGTTGCGGACGACGGCGCTTCCGCTGCTCACAATCCTGCGGACCCCCGCCTGCCGCAGACGCTCCGCGGGCATCATGGAGGTGAGGTTGTCCAGGACTCCGTGGCACAGCGCTCTGGTCACGTGACCCAGAGAAAGATTGGCGGCGGAGATGTTGGCGACTCGACCCAGACAGAGAGGGTCGTGTCTCTCTCCCAGGAGGGTAGGACTCACCCTGAGGTCGCTCGACTCCTGACCCAGACCACAGTGAATCAATTTCTCATACAAGCATGTCTCACTGAGCTCCGTGCCTGTCAGAGACGAGGACGAGTGGATCAATATTTGGATTAAACACATTTGATCATTGTGATCAGTCCTGCAGTAGAGGTTCATACCGAGCTCCTTCAACCAGGCGGCGAGCATCTCCACAAAAGCGGCCAGCACATTCCCTCCGTTGAGTGAAGCCGCCACCGCCAAGTAGGAGTCTTTGAAATAGGGGACGTAGGAGACGGAGGAGGGAGGAGGAGGAGGATGATCCGGAGGTTTGAAGTCAGCCGGCATGGCGAAGGTCAACTGAGCAGAGGTGCTGATGTTAAGAACTACGGATACAAACAGTCGTTACGACTCATGAAACACCAGCACAGACCGGGACATGCAAGAGGAGGCAGGATCACACTTGATGCACATTTTGGGGTTTTTTTTACACTTATTTTGTCTGTAGATGAGACGATTGGGGCGGCTCGGTGGCGCAGTGGTAAGCACTGTTGCCTCACAGCGAGATGGTCGCAGGTTCGTCTCCGGCTTGTGGCCATTCTGTGAGGAGTTTGCATGTTCTCCCCGTGTCTGCGTGGGTTCTCGCCGGGTTCTCCGGCTTCCTCCCGCCACCAAAAACATGCAGCCTAGGCTGATTGGTGACACTGAATTGCCCGTAGGTGTGAGTGTGTGTGTGGCTGGTTGTCTGTCTCTGTGTTGCCCTGCGATGAACTGGCGGCTTGTCCGGGGTGTCCCCTGCCTCTCGCCCATTGACTGCTGGGATTGGCTCCAGCTTGGCCCGCGACCCGATAACGGAATAAGCGGTTAGAAAATGAAATGAAATGAAATGAAATGAAATGAAATGAGACGATTGAGGTCGTCTCCTCCACTAGAAGAAATATGGAGGGGATGGAGGGAAACGGAAGACAGTACCACAGCGCAGCATTATCAGAAGACATCTAATGGACACCAAAGACATTACGGTCGGACTGTACTGCATTCTTTCAACATAAGTGCGCGCATCAAGTGTTACCCCGAGCCTCAGAGAGGCGAGTGGACTTCCTGTTTCACCTGCGTCCGTCCTTGCCCGCATGCAGGAGTAGACGGAGCACTGAAAGTCTCCCAGGGCAGCCCCTACGGGAGTACCGGCAGGGACGCCGTGCCAGTCAGACCACGTCTGTCCCGCCAAGTCGCCTGACAGGACGCACCGAGGAAGCAAGTGCAAAGGGAAGCCGGCCTCCTTCAGACTGCAGCATGCAGAGTGAATCGTTATGTTGGTTACGCACAGCGGCACAGTGTTGTGCCGTGTTACAGATTCATGGATTTTGCACACGGGCGAGAGGTGCTATTAAAACAGGAAGCTCTGAACCTACATCTCCGTATTCCACTGGTTGCTGGAAGTGTTGAAGAAGCCCCAACTGGCTGCATTCTGAGGCGTCATCGCACACCAATCCAAGCCACACAGCATGGACACCACATAGTCCTGGATGGTGCCGGCGACTGTGAAGTCCACAAGGAACCCGGGCCTGCAGAGAAGCCACACACCCTCGGGGTTTCAAGTGAAGTGTGCTCGGCGTGCAGCTTTTAAAACCTGTGTGCTCACCTGTGTCTCGTGTACCAAAGGATTGTAGCACATCCAAACCCCGTGGCCACATTGAGATGCGACTCTGGCTTCGGAAGAGACAACAGAAAGTCGCTGCTGCATCGGCCGTCCTGCCAGGTGATCAGCTGGCTGGCACCTCTGGGTGTGAAGGAGTCCCCGTTTGACCAATCACAACCTGCGAGAGGCAAAATAAATCAAAACAGAACATGTTCATAGCAAGTTTTCATTTCAACCAGCAGAGGGCAAGCCGGTGACAGAAAAGGAACAACAATGAGTGTTTGAGTTTGAGTCTGGATAAACATTATAGGACTAATGATAAAAAAGTTAAACTGGACTCTAGAGACAGAACAGACTGATAACAGTCGTAAATTATTTTATCTAGAAGAATTACACTCAGCACATTAATTTACAATTGATAATAAACACATTATCTATCTATCACAGTGCGCATGCGTCATCTTACCGGCCCTTCCTCTCCAGAATAAAACGCCGTGCATCTGTCCGGACAGCCCGATGCTGCCGACATGCTGCAGTTTGTCTCTGGGCAACGAGCCGACACACCGATTCAAGGTGTCGATGATCCGGCCAGTGTGCTGCTCTTTAGCCTGCGTGGAAACGTCGACAGGGTTCACCGAAACTAGTTTCACAGGATTTGAGTAAAGTCGTACTCGCCTTTATCCCGGTACTGTCGATTATATCGGACGTAGTTGGCGCAGTTTGGCTCGCAATCACCGATCTGGAGCCAGTTTCTAACAAAGCGGCTTTGACCGAGGTGGTGCCAACATCTATGCCCAGGATATAGGAAGACATGACACTTTAAGACAGACCTGAACTACACCACAGTTTTGGACCGCACAAGAACGTCATTTCAGGGACATTGTGGTTGCCTGAAATAACGTCGGAAATTTGTAAACTTTCAATGCGAATACGTCGTAATAACTAGCAATAATTGGCGTTATTATGCTAAAGAAAAACTGCCCAGCCTTTAAAAATGTTGTTTCTTATTTGTAGCATGACATTTGAAAATAATATCCTGTATCTTGATACAGGATCAGCATACATGTCACCAAGGCGGAGCGAGTTTAAAATATCCTGCTCTTTTTCTGTTCCTGTAACGCACCACTTCGTCGTCCGTTTTCGGCCGCTGTCCCCAGAATGCATTGCGAAAAACATGGCCGATCTTCATTAAGCAGTGTCATATAGACGAGAATGAATGTGCTATTCCTGCACCGTATAAACTGATACTGCCTTTTTTTAAGTCTTGTTTTTGTGTCTGAAAAGTTGCTTACTCAGATTATGTTTTTTTAGCCTCGCCGCGAGACGCCGACGAGTCCCTGCGTTTATTTCCGGTGAGTATCAAATATGCGTTAGTGCTAGCATGAACCTTGAGGCGCTAGCTAGTAATGTTAGCTGCTGTGTCCTTTCTTGTGGTGATGAACTTATATCGAGGTAATAAAATGCATCCTGAAGTTTATGTGGGCGTGTGTTTTAGGTAACGTGAGCCGTTGGAAAGAGATCCATCTGCTTTTGCTATTGACTGTGTTTTATGTGTAACTTGGGTTAGGCATTAAATGTTGCTAACTTGCTAAATGTTGGCTCAAATACTTGCCTTGTGCTCAGAAAACTCTTCCTATTGCCACTCAAATCAGGGGGCTTCGATGTATTGAAACCTGGCGTTTTTAAATTATTTTATGTATCATAATGTGTGAGGGCTGTGCTTAAACCTTAAACCTCTACTGACTTGAGGTCAGTAGAGGAAGAATTCCCGAAGAATTAGCATTTCCAATGTTAAGTTGAAGTAACAATTACTTCTACTTAATAAAAAACACACATAACATTTTAGAATATGTTCTAAATGCAAGTAAATACATGTTTATCAGTGACCTGTCAGTTGCGTGATATGTATATTTATTATATTAGTACTGTAGGGAAATTGAATTTAGCTGTCTTTCATTTATCTAGTTGAGATTTCATTGTCAGTATTTAAAGTTGGACTGTACAGCATGTCATAAGCTAATGGATTTTGTGCATTAGTACTATGGTGCGTGATCAAGGTGTCCATCTCTCTTGGTACAGCAGCACCTACCTGATCCAGCCAACCAGAGGCGAGATGGCGGGAGTCATAGCCAAGCGAGAGGGACCGCAGTTCATCAGTGAAGTGGCCGTTCGGGGCAACGCTGCGGTGCTGGACTACTGCCGCACCTCCGTGTCTGCTCTGTCCGGAGCGACGGCTGGCATCCTGGGGCTGACTGGACTGAACGGCTTTATTTTTTACTTCCTGTCTGCATTTCTCCTGTCCCTGTTGCTCATTCTCAAGGCCGGACGGAGATGGAAGAAATTCTTTAAATCACGGCGGTTGCTCTTCACTGGAGGCCTTATTGGAGGTCTTTTCACTTACATCCTGTTCTGGACTTTTCTCTATGGGATGGTGCATGTGTACTAGAATTATTTCCAAACGATAACCCTGAAGTAATCTCACCAACATAAACTAATTTTATCGTCTGTCCTGCTGTTTTCTAGATGAGCAATTGGTGGAAGGCTAGATTTTTCCATTATAGACGGTTGATTAAAGAGAGGACTCAATTAGAGCCGATAGAATGAAATCCCCTTAGTCCTCATGCACCACACTCACCAGTGACTTATTTCATCCGTAACAATCACCTGCCCCGGGACAAGGGCAGGTGCGATAATGTAGGTTGTGTAACGCGGGTCAAAATAGATTTCAGCCACACAAATTGTACACGTATTACATTTCATGTACTGTGTTTAGATTAGTCTGATATCCGATTGAAATAAATACCTCTGTAAAACCATTGTAGACATTATTAATCAGCTCATCTGAGGCAGTGTCTTTTCACATCGTAGAACCAACATGACGATTTCAAACAACCATCAAAGAGAATCGGGGAGCACAAACGGGGGAGGGACCTCACATAAACATCTTGCACCATTCGTTAAATGGTGCAGAACATCACAGCTGCTTCCTGCAGCTTCATAACTATATTCAAGTGTGAGTAAGTTCGTTGTACCCTTTGTGGACAGTACAAATATCACAACCAACTCCGCCGACACCCTAAAATACTTAGTTCATAATACATCCAAATGAAATGCATTAAGACCGTTCACACAATTTCTTCCGAGTTGAATCTGCACTTGCAGGGTCATACTCGAAACGACGACAAACTACGACGATAATCGGCAGGAAATAGCCTTGCATTTTTAAAATACATCTGCAATGTTAACTTCATCTGATTCATACCTACAGTTGAGGTCCAAGATCAAAATTGAAGGGGGCTCTGATGGCTCGTGTCTAACTTCTCATCTCGTCTTTTTCCCCCCTGTGATTAAATAAAAAGGCCCATAAAGCTGCAATGTTTTAGTCACAAGAGCCAAATGAAACAGAACTGTAAAACAGTTGGTAATCCATTTAAAGTCTTTCATGAAGAATTGTGTGTCACTCTGAAAATTGAACAAATAATCACAGTACTTTTATACAATTATGTAATGTTACCCAACACATCTCGTCTCTGGATTCCACCTTTCTGTCCACTTCTATATTGAGTCCTGGCCCGCTTCGTGTGGAAGACAAACAATTCTTTGGACCAACATGTCTTCAACCAGGGCAGGTATGCCAGTAGGTCAGAAGCGGACATCAGGCTAAACGACCATTTATCTTGCTCTTGCTGCAAACTCAATTTTGCAAAGAGAAAGTGATGTGATGCCTCGGCTCTGCACCATGAGGAGGGAGAACGGCGGCGTATCGCTGTCCTGTGTTACGTGGAATGGTTGGGCCGCGGCTGTCTGCAGCGGTAGGAGACCCCGTCGTAGGTTCTATATCCTCGGCCGTTGTGGAGGAGTTTGCGGCCTCTCTCTCTGCAGCCGATTTCTTGGATCTCCTTTCCCTGTGTCCGTCTTTCCCGTCCTTTGGTTTGTTTCGGTCTCTCCTGTTACGTATAGTGCCGAGAGAAATATCAGTGAATGTGATGGAAAAATTAATAATAAGAATACAAATTGAGATTACAACAGTGAATACATACTTGAAGCTGATGATTTCAAACTTCTTCTCTCTGTAGAAAGAGCTTGTGTTCATCATGTACAGGAGTATCATATCACACGCAAAGGCCCCCTACAAAAAATAAATAATGTCAGCTGGAGGCTCGCATGGTGCACGGAGCTGCTATTTTTGTTCCTGGCAATCATCCATTTCCCTGTAGTGCCCCCAATATGAGATCGTCTCAGTAACAACAACCCTTATATTTGACTAAATTACTCACGATGCCCAGCAAAGCAACGCCCGACCCGATGGCAATTATTGTGGGAACAATATTGAATTTTCCAGCCTGTAAAACAATAGCAGACATTTCATACAAGTCTATTACTGAAGTGTTGCACTTCATTTAGGGGAAAGCAAACTGCTTGTACCTGGCCGTTGATCATTATATCAAAGCGAATCCCGTATACTTTGTACAAAGTGCGATATGTTTCACCATTTTGATCCTTGTAATACCTCGCGTATCTGTAAGGAGCAAATTCAGCTGAGTTGAGGCGCCGTAGAATGAAATGAATGAGGCTATAGGCAGAGAGAACAGGCGGTGGACTCCAGAGAGAGGACATACCTGAAGTTGTACCCTGATGTGACCGAGTTGTTCAAGTTCATGTCCAAACGAGTAAAGCTGTACTCTGGATTACACTGTGACGAGTCTTTATCCAGATTACAGTTCCACTCGATGAGTATTCCCACAGACCCTCCCTGATGGGCAAAGACATTCTGTTAATATTAGTTTAGCAGTTCCACTGACACACATTTGTTTTACTTTAAATCCTAAAATCTATTTCATGTCTTACACCCAACACACGCCAGACTGAAGTTGGGTGCAGCTCCTTTGGGAAACATGTGTTGTAACAATTGTGTATATGTAGATTGAATGATATTTATCTTCATTTTAATTAACTTAAATATAAAAGAAGGATTTGGCATTTTAAATAACAGCGAGACTGTAATCTATCGGATAATGATTGTTGAAAATACTACCAAAGAATGAGTTTTAATTCTCCACATCAGGTGGCGTCATTTCCATTTAATTCATTCATTCATCTTCCTAACCACCTTGTCTGTTACCAGGTTATCAGCCTATCCCAGCAGTCTATGGGGGAGAGGCAGGGTACACCCTGGACAAGCCGCCAGTTCATCGCAATGCCACACACAGTGAGACAATCATTCACACACACACACACAGTTGATCTTTATATCAGCATCCAAAGTCTGAATTATTATAGCTTGATATTGTAGTTATATATTTCTTATTACTACTTCAATAGGAGTGGGGCCTTATTTCAAGGCAGAGAGAGTGAGACTGTTCATTGAACAGAAAAAGGTTTGAAAAAGAGTCTTTGAAAGACTAAGACGGCTGTCATTTAAGTTGGCTGACGACAACAATGGTAGCCTAGAAGAAGTAATCTGAGTAAGCAGCAGCAGGGCTGCCCCGATAGCTAGCTAGCCAGACCTCGCAGCATTGGAAACAGAGCGTAAACGAGCTCAAGGCCGAATCACCGGCCGGCTCAGGCAGAGGGTCTGAGCAGAAGATGGATGGTAACACAGCTGGAGTCTGCCTTGGGAACAAAGGGCCTGGCAAAAGAAGGATGGGTGCACCTTCCATCGCTTCATATTACATTAATGGTGGGCAGCCTCCAGCATGACCCCTTCCATTCTTGACCCAGGCTGGCACATAGAAGAGTGCGATTGGACCCAAGGATGAGTCATTACCCAGAGCCAGGGCAGCATGGGGCTGGGACACTGACAGGAAGACAGTAAATCCAGAACAAACCTACAATCCAGAAGCACCTCCCCTCAAACCCCTCCGCTTTATAGTAAAACAATGTTCGAACATTCTCCAGTACCAAATACTCAAAGGTTTTTGTCAGCTAGTTTCAATACCAAATTGTATTTTATTTTTGCCACCAAATTGTACGTTCACTGTTTAGTCCAATTGGATCAAATGACAGCCTCCTCCCATTAGACACCTGATCTTACCATAAAGTCAATCAAATGGCTTTGATCTCACGCCATGTTTCTGTTGGTGGATGTGAAAGGGAAGAGGAAGAGAGAGACAAAAGGAGGACAGGAGTATCAAATGTTGCCTGCAGAAGCTCAACTGGGGAGGAGGAGGAAGCCAGTTTATCCTCTTCCAGTCCCAGAACAGATTCCCACCCCCATCATATAAGGCAATGCTTAAGTTGTCATTATCCTGCACACAACTGTCACGCATCAACAGTTGGTTTTTTGTGTGTTTAACTATTAGTGCAAGCAGAATCACAAGCAAAAAATAAATAAAAAATGGAGTCACAACAGTGATGGTCTGAAATCACCCACGTTGTACCTTAACAGCCATTTCCTGGAAGTCGCTCCCAGTCCACCTGACAAGCTCCCCAAGGCGAAAAATTGGGCAGTACAGATCATTCTCTCTGTCGTAGGAGCATCTCTTCAGGTAGCTGTCGTCAGAGGTCTCAAGGACGTTGGACCTACAGAAGACGTGTAACTCTTTTAATATTTGATCATTCAAAGAATCACTAATCCCCATAAATAACAATAATAATCCCCCCCCCCCCCCGATAGACAGAAATAGGTTGGAGAGACCTGCCTCTGCCAACTAAGCATCACACATATCTGTCAACGTCCGACAGCTTTGACCTTCCAAGTTTTCTTTTAGACACCGGTAAGCTTTTTTTTTTTTTTTTGCCTGTATCGATGGATAGTGGTGAAGAATGTCCACAACTTCTGATTGACCCTAAGATGAGCCAAATATTTAGAACTTCTAAACATTGACCGAGTACACTTTGCTGTAATTGTGTCCTCATTACATCACCAAACGTCAGCACAGGGTGCGTCTCAAGTCAAGTTTTATTTGCGAGGCGTTAAATCGCAAAAGAAAAGCTATGCCACACTCTCCAAGAGCAGCAGCTCTAAACCACATCCAATTCTGTTACGAGCCAGTCTTCATTAAGGGTATGAAAATCAAGAAGTGTCTGGGGTCACCGGAGAGATGGCCCCCCCGTAATGAGAATCGGAGCCTGATGGAATAATTAGCCATGGTTTTCAGCATCTCTGCTTTCTTGCAGGTTTTGAACAGACAACAGCGGAGAAGGCAGCCGGAGCCGGACGCCTCTCTGGGCTAGCCCCATCTGATCCGACACCTGTCCGGTGTCAAGGACATCTCGGATGACGGCCTCGCTGTCTCACTGAGCGCAATGCACGGACTGGTATAAATAGAAAGCTCTCTGCACCCTAAAGGTATTCCAAGCAGCCACTGGAACACATATACGACCCCCCCCCCCCCCCAGCTCACTCTGTGATCTATGTCGTGATGGCTTTAAACCGTAAGCACTTCAGAAATCAGCGCCACTTAACGGCCACTCACTTGGAGAATTCAAACTTTGGAAACCTGATGAAATTCTTGATGTAGATGGTGAAGTTTTCGGCTTCACTCAGCGAGGGCTCTCTGGGAACGGAGGAGACGGGGGGGGGAGTCGTGTGAGAGTAAAATAAAACAGGCGGCGCTAACGGGGTGTGCTGGTAATAAATAGAGCCTGTGAAATATCTGAGTCAGAGTGAGGGATCAGAGTAAGTGTTTGAGTAGCAGCACAGTTTGGACAATCTCCAAACGCTCCACAGAGAGGAAGAAGGGGGGGGGGGGGGGGGGGTCTCACGTGGGCCTCTTGTTGTACTCGACAGGACACCAGGCATGAATCTCACAGGTCCCAGTGCTGTCTAAACACACGCCGGTCTTGATTCCTGATGGAGGAAGCAAAGGGTCTCTAGTGCTTTGGCTGAATTGTTTGTTGATTTCTAATTAAAATGTTTGCACGAGTGCGATGACCGATCCTCACCATGACCAGCTGTTACGCTCGCCCCCTCCACGCAGTCGTCATCACTTTGGCATCGCCCATTTGGCACCTTGAAACTCTGAAAGGGGGAAAAAAGAAAAAAACGTCTGGATATGAAAACGTACTTTTACGTGGACGTGGTCCTCGGTCACATTAATGTTACGCTACAGGATGAGAAAAGCGTTCCTCACTCACCTCAGCACAGAATCCCAGCCTCTGATTGGGGGTTTCAATGTAATTTGTCACAATGAAGAACACCTGCTCGCCCTACAAAATAAAATGACATCCAGACAGTGTGATCGATTAGCAAAATGTTAAACAAGTTGCACTTTCAAGAAGTTCAATGGTGTTAAATCTCCTGAGACAGAGCCTAATGATAAATTCCTCCTGACAGGAATGTAATTGGCAATAATTGGGGACTGCTCTCCACCGTAATCAACAAACAGACAGACAGATGAGATTCTATACCAGCTATTTCACTTGTCTTCCTATAATCCATTCATACAGGTATGAATATAATATCTTATTTTATCTCATGCTTATTATTTCTGTATTTCTGAGGTTCTCTTCAAGGTTTCTGCCTGTTAAAGGGAAGTTTAAAAATGAGTTGAATTTAATTAAGGATATTCCACAATAGATTTTCCTTTCCATCTCATGCTTTGTGGCTTTTATTAACAGTATAAGAGACCTCCACAGAGGCAGAACTTTCTCTGGCATTTTTATTTTACAAGACAAATGTATATCAGGCAGGCAGGTAGGTAGGTAGGTAGGTAGGAATTACATGTGGAGGTATGACGTAATCCTCAGCGCTCCACAGGTGAAGCCCACTCTCTGAGCTGTTGGTCAGTGTCACACCTTTGAGCTTGGTGATGACCGAGGTCTGGATGGCCTCTTCTCTCTCCTGGTATCCTTTCTTCGCCACAAATACCCACCTGAAACATCCGTCCAGCTGTCAGACTTCATCATAGCCTCACTATAAATAAGTTTAGCAGATCAAAGTATCATTAGTTTGCGCCTTTTACACCAACACGGTCTTTGTGACCGTGCGCTGAGGGTTGACAGCCCTCGCATTATAACTGTCATTACATGTGTTCACTCGCATGTGTCAGATGAAAGGAATCATGTTGATATGTAAATGTGTGCTTGACTGCATCACGATGCCGCTCCACAGGGACAATGCTGAACTATCTGGGAATGATCTACGACCCGAAAAGCACTCGGAAAGCGCAGACCTCCATAAAGCCACCAAATGGATCATCTTACAGTTTGAAATAACTTTCTCAAACATTTGCAAAGGCCCCACCAGATCCTGCACCCTCAGCTTGCTGTCCCAGTCATCTGGTGCTGTTTGCCAATTCCTCTCACCATACAGCTGTTACGTGACGTCACATTGAGGACCTGGACAGGTGAGCTGACTGACACAACCCCCGGGAAACAACCACTTCTTTTTTAAACGGGAAGGCTCTGCATCACATTAACAATAGTAACGAAGTCAACGCGTCGACAAGCGCAACTATTTTTAAACCGTGAATCACTTTCTAAAAAACTTTGCTTACTTTTATTCCGTGCTGAAAATGGGAGAGGTCGCAGTGCAACTCACCCGATGATGTATCCCAGCACGGCCAGCTGATAGAGGCGAAATAATATTCCGATTTTCCTGTTTTCGGCAATGACATATTTCTCCGTCTTGTAGTTTAAGAGAGAGAAGAAGAAACCCCCCCAGCCTGCCATTCCTCCTGCTGCAATCGAGTGACACAACAGGTCTCAGACTCCAGCTGATATAGGACTGCTGCATTTGGTGCGGGGGGGGGGGGGGGGGGTCCCGGTGGATTTGCTTCACTCTCCACCAGTAAAAAACAACGCCGGTGACCCGCGTCCGGGCGAGGGAAGCCCAGGACCAATTATTTTATTCATCATGAGGGGTTATGTGAGCTCCCCTTTGTCTGGTGCCCCCCCCCCCTTAGGACCTGTTTACCATGGGTGACCCTACCAGGGGCATGTAGCCCCCGACAACTGCGCTCCTAGGATCATTGGGACACACAAACCCCTCTCAGGGAGGGGGGAAACTGACATGCGCAACTGCAATATGGCTGAATTACTGATGAGACAGTGACCTCAAGTGGTTCCAAGCGGTATTTCACTCAATAGTTTGAGAGCAGAAACAGAGTTCAAAAACAGGCAGTCATTAAAAGGCTGATGATTATGGAACCGGATCAGGTGATTGACGACAGGTCAATGACACGCTGAGCCAGGGGCATTGTGGGTAAATGAAACTGTGGTACGGGGCAGTTCTTTACTCTACAATATGACCATTTTGGTACACACTACCCAGTGTAGCAGATAATGATCACAGATATTCAGTAAAGGGAAAACTTCCCTGAATCTGGAATACACATCTTATATAAAACTAATCCTGCTCAGTGATTGCCATTTGATGTCACGAAATATCTTTATTAAGCATAATGCTTATTTTGTATGTTTTAGTCATAAACACATTTTTAATTGAAATACTCTGGATATTTAATTCGTTGCCCATTTTCTTTGGGAACAGTTGAGTACTCTGCACACCTTCCCAGGGTGAGACAGTGTCCTGCTACATGCTGAAACCTCTTCCAAAGGCATTTTTGACAGAAGGGTTATTCCTTTGCAGTTTTAGCAGCTACTCCCACTTACCCCAGACTGAATGAAAACTTATGCTGAGATCTCCCACCTTTCTCCCCCAGGGGGACTGCAGTTCCTGGACTCCCAACATGCAAAGGAGCAGATGAAGTGGAGGTTGCTCTGCTGTGACGCCTCACTCTGGCAATGGATGGAACCACATCCTCATAACAGTAAGCTGCGATTCTTTCTCCTGCCATGCTTTATGCAGGTATACCAAGTCAATCAGAAACAGTAAAACCTTTCTACACAGCAATACCTGCTTCTACCCAGCTGTATATTACATGTTATAGCATACTTCCATCACTACCACATGACTAACGCTGTTAGTGAACGCGTCCGAACTCACACAATTAATCAAAATGTTTCATTGAATACTTTATTAAGAGCTGCACATCAAACTTTTGGTCATCCTAAAAGTTAACTTCCCAATGTTCAACAACTTTATATGGCATGTATGTAGCATGTCATAATTGGATATTATGAAGGAAAATACAATCGAGAACAGCAAATCACTTTACTGGCCACCCCTCAGACGCAGGACCAGGTGGAGGGTAGATTCTTTCTGGATGTTGTAATCAGAGAGGGTGCGGCCATCTTCCAGCTGCTTGCCAGCAAAGATCAGCCTCTGCTGATCTGGGGGAATGCCTTCCTTGTCCTGGATCTTGGCCTTCACATTTTCAATGGTGTCGCTGGGCTCAACCTCCAGGGTGATGGTCTTCCCAGTAAGGGTCTTGACAAAGATCTGCATGCCACCCCTCAGACGCAGGACCAGGTGGAGGGTAGATTCTTTTTGGATGTTGTAATCAGAGAGGGTGCGGCCATCTTCCAGCTGCTTGCCAGCGAAGATCAGCCTCTGCTGATCTGGGGGAATGCCTTCCTTGTCCTGGATCTTGGCCTTCACATTTTCAATGGTGTCACTGGGCTCAACCTCAAGGGTGATGGTCTTCCCAGTCAGGGTCTTCACGAAGATCTGCATGCCACCCCTCAGACGCAGGACCAGGTGGAGGGTAGATTCTTTTTGGATGTTGTAGTCGGAGAGGGTGCGGCCATCTTCCAACTGCTTGCCAGCAAAGATCAGCCTCTGCTGATCTGGGGGAATGCCTTCCTTGTCCTGGATCTTGGCCTTCACATTTTCAATGGTGTCACTGGGCTCAACCTCAAGGGTGATGGTCTTCCCAGTCAGGGTCTTCACGAAGATCTGCATGCCACCCCTCAGACGCAGGACCAGGTGGAGGGTAGATTCTTTTTGGATGTTGTAGTCGGAGAGGGTGCGGCCATCTTCCAGCTGCTTGCCAGCGAAGATCAGCCTCTGCTGGTCTGGGGGAATGCCTTCCTTGTCCTGGATCTTGGCCTTCACATTTTCAATGGTGTCGCTGGGCTCAACCTCAAGGGTGATGGTCTTCCCAGTGAGGGTCTTGACAAAGATCTGCATATTTGCACCTATGGTAACAAATGAGGGCTCGTTACAAATATAATACATAATAAAAAAATATGTATAATAAATATAAAACAATTAACGGGATATTCTCATTATGTACGCATTAAAAATGTCTTTCCTATAAACGTAATATTTACATTAAACAAAGCACTAGTATCGCCCAGGAATGGCGTTCACAGTCCACGATGTTTTATCACGAAATCGCCCTAAAACTGGCTTAAAAAAGAGGCGGGCCAGAAGGCCGAGCCATGAGCCCTACGTAGCTCAGCAGCCATCCCGGTCTGAGCGCCATTTTGAGCTCCTATCGACCTCCCTTTTGTTCAACCGGTTACCCGCTGTTAATGGACGACACTGGAAATGTTGCGTCATTTCTAGGACTAAAGACTAACCGCTACTACCATAGTTTCGTCGAAATCTACGGCAAACCGACCGACAGTCGACAAAAATATATTTATATTTACCGTAAAAAGGTAAATTGTTGGTGGCTAGGAGATAACAACGCCGGCGTTAGTCGCAAAGAAAAACAGGCCCAACAAACGTAAAAAAAAACAACCCCCGCGCGCGTACATATATATATATATATATATATATATAGCCTAACGTACATGTAGTAAAACAAGAGAAAAATACTTACGATTCAAGTCAGATTAGTCTGGTACAAATTATCAGCAATGCGCTCCGAAGTCTTGCCCCGAAGAGTAATGCCGCAGCATGGCCGAACACTGTAATATATACCGGAGTCCGTATGCGTCATCTGTCTTGATCCGTCCGCCCTTTAAAATAGTCCCCGCTTTCCAAAAAAAGCATTATTTGACCACACAGTATTTATTTCTGGGTTTAATTTATTTCAAAGTAATACTTCACTCATATAATAAATGTTTTGGTCAAAATTTGTGCGATACAAATATTTATACACACATCCTCAACGGCGGAATAATATCTCAAAACAAAAGCTTCCAGAATTTTCGAGAAGGACCACAGCAACAGCGACATTCCTCAACTTCTCATTGGGTAAAGTCGATTGTTTGTTTGATCGGTGATTGGTTGCTAACGGAACGAGTCATACCTACTTCGTGTTGACGACATTTATTGTCTTTTAGAACAGACTATTAAAATAAATAACAGGGTTTGAGTCACCGAGAGGGAATGACTCGGCACTCCTCGCTTGAAATGAACACGTACAGACAGGCATCGGTATCACACATTCTGTATCTTGTAAAAACACAAAATGTCGAGAACTGAATCTCAAGCATGACTCATCTAACTGTGACATTACAGCCTGTTCTTAATTAAAATGAGTGCTCGCCATTCTAAATATAAACTGTGATTATCGCTACATATTTTGATGTAATGATGAGGTTCTATGTTAGTTAGAGGGTACAGAATGTACTCAAGTAATTTAAAAAAGTATCTTGTTAGCCAGTTGTCAAAAATCACAAAGAAAATGTAATAAATCAGTAAAAGTTGATTGAAATCTTATAACTAGCACGGTGTTTCTTTTGTCGTGACTCTTGGCTCAGCACTAAATCTCTATTTGTTGTTTTTTAAAATCTATTATTTACATTTTCCAGCATTATCAATCTATTTCTGGTATAAAATTGTATGAATTATAAATGACTAATATTGTATAACGTCGTAATGTGATGTAACGTAATCCTTCAAAAGTCAAGTAGTTATTCAGAAAGTTCTGTTTTGACTAACCACTTTGAATGCCTAACATCATTAAAGACTTATAATCAAATCAAAAGTCACATTTGGGTTCGGTACAAGATAGTCCTAATTTATGTATTTGGGTCACAAGGGTTCCTTTCCCCACCCCTGCAGCACTGTGTCATATGACACATGACACCCCACCCGTGTTGCACCATGTATAAATGCTCTCCCACACAGAGTGGGGCAACTGGCTGAACTGGTTTAACTTCTGAGGAATGTGTTTGTGCAAATCAGCTGTACTTTACCCTGCTGGGAATAATTACACCCTGTTCAAAGTCTTCCAGGAAAAAACGTTCTTTTATGCAAGCCAAGTTCTGCAGGCGCTGACTGCTGTCGTGTCTCGAGTGTAGGTAGGTCGGTGCGAACAACTTGATGTTGGATATCTGTGATTGCATTAACTGAGGGAGTGTCAATGTAAAAGCGACGCTAATCAATGAAGACCTTTGATGTGATTTTCTGAGTTTTAAATGGGGCGGGACACACACACACACACACACGTTCAGTTCCACGTCAACAGGTTTCGCAATAAAACATGTTTCGCATCATTTGGGTTGGGCAATTCTTTCCTGTTCTTCCGATACTGAGGTAAGTCTTCAGTCTCCAGAAAAGAAAACAAAAGACCATTCATCTTGATGTTTTCTTTTCTTTCAGCAGGATGGATCTTGTGAAACACAAAGGCGGCTGCCACTGTGGAGCGGTCAGATTTGAAGTCTGGAGTTCCCCGAACCTCTATGTCTTCGACTGCGAGTATGGCAAAGAAACTTCAATCACACGTTCAATAGTTCTGTCATGTGTTTGTATATCAAGTAACCAAGATTACAAATACTCATTACACATTTTATATGTATATTTTTTTCCTCTCCAGCTGTAGTATTTGTACAAAGAAGCAAGGCCATCACTTCATTGTTCCAAAAAATGCCTTCACTCTACTACAGGTATTAAATACAAGCAAAATACTTGATTCATAAAAAGAAAACCACACAGAACCTTTGAAGTGATTTTCTATTTCTTTTTCCCCTTTCAGGGTTTAGATAATCTGACCACGTACACGTTTCACACTCACGTTGCACAACACACCTTCTGTAAAACCTGCGGGGTCCAGAGTTTCAACATTCCTCGCTCCAACCCGGATGGATATGGTACGACACACACACAAAACACACACGCACACACAAAACAGCCATTTGTTGCAGACGTCCGTCATCATTCTGCTTTATTTACTGCAAATTAACCAATCAAATCTATTTATAACGATCTGTTAGAAAACAATTATATCAAGCAACGTCCCTGAACACATTTGAAGTAGAGAACCCGTTTAAGTAATGGTCAGTGTGCTGCTTTGTTTCCACGCAAGCTAACAAAGCTGGGCTTTGTCGTCGTTTTCCTCCCAGCGGTGGCGCCACATTGTCTGGATCCTGGTACTGTCCTCAGTGTCACGGTTGACAAGTTTCATGGGGAGAAGTGGGAGGAAAGTATGGCAGCACACAAGACCATCAGAGACATGTCTAAACCTGCGGCAGCGCCGAAAGAGGACAAGTAACGGCAGCGGCACACAAGAAGAGACCATTCGTATATCAGAAATACTGTACAGCAATTTCAACAGTCTTTGAAATCATAGAATGAAACAAACTCCTGAGTTTATATATCTATAACAATAAAGAATTCTCTGTAGCACAAAAAAAAAAAGAGACAAAGTTCGGTTATTGTCAGCCTCAATTAAAGTGAGTGAACGTATTCAGATCAAAACAACTCAGAGGAAACACAAGAGTAGAGGCAAGCGAGCATCTACGCAAGATGATCTCAATAGATCTTGAGGTTCTTCGGTCCTTGTGGTACAACTTGGAAGGTGTTTGTGAACATGTATCGAGAGAAGGCGACGTAGACGTAACGGAACCACACGAGTTGAGTCCGATGACACAGCATGGCATTCTGAAAGGAAAAAGGGCTCGACTGAGAGGATATCTATGATAGATCTCATTTAACAACCAGTGGTGCTCAGAGACAAGTGTACACATTAATAGCAGGTTTAATTACAAAAAAAAAAGAACATATCTAATGTCTAAAGTACTGACTTTGGCGATGTTTTATCACAGGGCTTACTTTGGCTTGCCAGTAGCCCCGAGAGTCTGAAAAACAGCGAAGACACGAGGGCAGCAAGCAGCTGAGGGGAAGCTCCAGGAAGGAGGCGTACTTCCTGAGGAGGCCGACGGTCACCAGGGAGAGTAACACACAGTCTGAGAGAGCAGAGACGCAGTTAGCTGCTAGCATGTGAGCAGACGGATACGTAGGCCACTCTCAGCTTACTCTGTTTCAACCTCCTGTCATCATCAAAATATAAAATAACATTTAAATTAGACAAAACTAATCAACATTAAAATACACACAATACAACAGACTATATACAATTACCATTAAGTTAAAGTGTTACTGTGGCACTGAACGTTTTGCTGGGTTTTTTTTTTGTGGGGCACATGACTCTTAGAGCCGTCTTGCTGTGCAGCGAGGTGAGCGGATTTATTACAGTCCTGCTGGGTCTAATTCTCTCCCTCCTTTAGGGAGGCTACAACGAATCCAGTCAAACGGCTGCCTGGTAATGAATAACCAAAGAGAGTGATTTATGGCGCAGCAGGTTGCACAACGCCTTCGAAAGAAAGTACACAGACCGAAGTCACTTTATTCTAATCAGGTGTGTTTGTTCTAGCCTCTGGAGTGACATTCACCAGCAGAGTGCTAACTGTTAAGAATTCATTTATGATGTCCGTTCAAACTGTAGGTCTTACTATTTACCGAACTATAAAAGCGATAATCTCACAAACTGTTACGACATGTCACCCCCTCCTTTCACACTCTGATTAAGCAATTCCACCCTCATCACATATCAGAATCAGCTGAAAGCACACATTTAGCTGAGTTGACGTTGGATCCCAAGTTTGCTGGCATCTCAAGTAGGAACAGAAAACCGTAATTTGGACATTCATATATATGCCAACAACAGAAAACCATTGTGTGTAGTTTGAGGGCACATGCCTGAAAAAAAATGTTCTCAACACTAGATTCATGTAGCCCGTGTTGACCAGAAGGGGGCGCTGCATGGCAACAGTTTGCAATGGCTGCAGAGGCGACATCATTTCAGTCATGTGGTTGTGAATCTGCATATAACTTTAGCCTAAATACTATTTAAGGATTCATAATCCATACAGCTTGCACCATGGTATGCTTAGCCCATCTAGGGCTTTTTATTATTGCACAGAAAGTTATTCTAGGAATTGCAAGCCAATCCAAGTTGTGACACTTCAGGCACCAATTGTGATATAAGACATTTTTCTGTGCAGAGCAAACCTACCGTTGGGTACCTGGCCCGTGGAAGCGAGATGGCTGTAAGTAGAGATGAGAATAATGTTAACGCTGGAAGTGTCAAGGATGCAGTGAAACAACCGAGCAACAAACCAGTGACCTTTAGTGCACCGTGAATCTAGTGCGCAGCCTCTCTGGGATCCAGCCTAATGGGAATCATGAGATGAAGTTCTGTTAACAAGCTCACGTCTTGTTAACAGATAAGGCCAGCAGCCTCACAAAGAGCCATACAAGCTCAGTGAAGGGAAAGTTCGCGTCTGAGATAGCAGAGAAATAAGAAAAGAGTGCCAAACGGGGACAGCAACGTACGCTTCATAGTGGAAAACACATTCTTTTAAACCAGCAGTTTGGTGCCGCTTGCCTGGTAGGCCTCTCTAAACCAGAACTGCCCTCCCACCTCACCACTTCAGGGACAGGATTTACTGCTGCTCGCGGGGAGGAAGCCCCAGCGCCTCTGAGGACTCTTGTTTGGATGACCTTTGAGCTGTGTAACAGACCAAATTTGAATAACACGGTGTATATATCTGTGTGCCTTTGTGGAGAAACATTTGGAATGCTAAAACCTTGATGCGAAGCCTGCACTTTTCTGGACGGCGTTTCACGACTGTGGAAAGGGGCGGGTTTCTGTGACCGTGATAAAGCCACACAATATCCCAGAGGACGGCATCTATAAATACGGTGACGTATAAAAATAAAACAAAACTCAAAGCCTTCAATTTCAGTTGGTACCTGACAGCTTTATAGATGGCTATGTGATTGGCGTGACCGCTCACTCCTCTTCCGTCGAAGGTCAGCACCTGAAACAACACAGAATCTCAGCGTGGGCGCAAGCCAGAACATGGATATCTAAAAGTACATTTAAATAAATACAAGCCAAATCAGAGGGAGCGCTTTCTCCTTGGGTTGGTGGAAGGTTTCTGTGTCCGACTGTGGAGCTGCTTGGCAGCCGACAACTGATATTTAAAGACTTTTTCTGTCAGCATGCTTTGCACACCAGAGAACGCAAGTAAAGAAAAAAGAATCAGGCCAAAGGGAAAGAAAACATGCTTGACTACAGGCTCGGAATTTGTTGTGCTCACACGAATATGTCTTTGCAATCAAGCATAAATTAAGCATAAGCTCCCCACCACCACATAAGTAACTTGTAAACTTTAGTCTCTTCATTCTCGCTGGTTTGTATACAGAAAAGCAAGAGACTGAGAACGGCATCAGAGAAAACCAGCAATACAGTCCGCTTTAAGGGCAGCGTATAAGCAAACGTCTTGTTCATGTGAGTTATTGCTGCCTTCATTCATTGAAGGAGATGTTTATGTGACTTGACTAATCAGCCCACTTTCTGCTCCAGAGCTATTTTCTCTGCCAAGCCTGACAGGATGGGTGGAGGCTGGGTATTTGTTTGTATTCTTTGATAACAAAAAAAAAAGGAGATCTCCAGGACAGAAGAACCCAGCTGTGTGTAACCATCCTCCCTGCAGAACTGCATGTTTTTTTTTTTGGCATTGCTGCTGCTCTGCTGGTTGTTGAGAACCTGCAACCATCTCCATCTTTGTAAACATAGAAACTGCATCCAAATCGTCTGGTGGAGAGGCCGTTTCCCCTCACATCCAAAGTACAGCCTGAGTTTGACAAAAAGACGCTGCGGTGGCTGACTGGGCTATGAAACGGGTCGCAGGTAAACAGAGATACCGAGCCTAACATCTGAAGTGCCAAGCCATGTAGTAATAACAAATCAAATATTGTTTGTTGCCATCAAACAGGACATGCCAGAAAAGCTACTGTTTTGAAAGTGAAGAGAATACCATGTTGATGGAGTGGGCTCTCATGTGCTTCACGATTACAGGAGAGACCAGCGAGAGCCTCCATTCTGCATCGGGATCATCTGGAAGGTGTCTGAAAGGCAAAGAAAGGGACTCTGGCAAGTTTAAATAATATCACATATATTATGTATTCAATACATAATATAGTCCAAGTATTCTACACAACATACGCATAGCTGGGGGTTACTTATTTCTGTGCATCAAAATCAATTCGTGCAGAATGCAGCTTTAGGACACTACATTAAAAAAAAAAAGGTTGTTGAGGAATGCAAACACAAGGGAGTGCTGGGATGTCTGAGGGTTAAGGGTCAGAAGGCCCTGAGCATCACGCTCATCTCAGACTGAAGCCTGGAGACAGCATGGTGCAAAACATCGAACACAACGCTTGGCCAGCCAGAGCTCTGGGCCTCCTGAACGCCCATGGGATCCGTTTTTTGGCAGAAATAAAAGCTGATTTTGTTTCCTAAGTTAAGAAAATAAAATCACTGAGAGGTTGTCCAGCATTCTGTTTCAACTGAAGAGAAACGAAACTGAGGAATAAAGCAAATGGTACATTTAGCGCCGCCAGCAGAGTGTGCGCCCCGGTATAACGAGGCTACAGCATGTTAGATTCTACCCAGAGTCCTTTGCTACACATTTACCCATACTCTCTCACTCTCTTTCTGTCTCCTCTTCAGCTATCCCTGTCTATGAAAAAATTAAAACAAACAAAAGGGACAAAAGTCCTGAAAATTACATTTGAAGAAGAAGAAGAGAATCTTCGTAAGTTCTCTCCTTTATCTTGATCGAGAACACGACCACCGAAAGAATCTGGGACGACTGCAGAGGCCATTGTTTGGAAAGGTAAACAGATCAGTGACATTTTGTTGTAATTCATGGGGTAGCACATGCATATATGTATATAAATACACAAAAAGGGGGGTATGTGGGGGGGTAAGCATTTGTTCCTCATCCATTTTGTTGCTAATAAAGAGCCAGGATAGTTGAGCTATAGAGAGGGAAGTGATGGATTAAGCCACAAATCTGCTGGCTGCTGATGATGTGAGGGTCAGGCTTTGGTGAAAATGGTAGTGGGGTGGGGGGGGGGGGGTCTTCTATCTCACAGGGAGAAGGGGCGGGACCCTCAGGGGTTCAGAGATAGTTTAAAACATCTATCTACCGCCTGTGTGCATCTTTTAGAGCAGGATTGGTGCTACGAGATGAATTATTTACACAAATGTTATATTCAGCATATAAATAAATAAAACCCAAGCGTAGTGTCCTGATTTATGCTGTCCGGTTTAGTAGAGGACCTTATGAGAATTTGAGTCAAAGTGCATAAATATAAAGTAGTGAAATCTTTAACATTAATTTATAATTTTAGACGTCCAGCTGAGCCTGAAATGAAAGGGACTACAGATATAAGACACCCGACCTTTCTCAAACAGGATGCAGGCAGCATGTCAGCTTTGCCATGCCAACGGTGCAAAATGTCCTAAATTAACCTCCACAGCCCCCCCCCCCCCCCGCCCTCGTAGCTTTGCAAGTCTGGTTTGCTGCAGGCGTCTGTTTGCTGCGGTTGAACTTTGGCCCAGTAAGGGGATTCTGTGTGACTGTGTGTGTGTGTGTGTGTGTGTGTGTCAGAGCGAGCTTGTTTAGTCTGGTCACATGGACAACAGGCCTAAAAAACTAGCCAGACATGTGTCCACATGATGGGACGGTACTGAATGTCCTGCTGGGACTGGCGAGACTGAACTATCCAAACCCGATTTACTCCAAAATGTTAAGAGTCAAAGCAGTCAGGCCAGTCAGCCTGGACGGGGAATGTAATTAAGAACTGGTTGCATGTTTTGCGGTGAGCAACTAAAACAGAGTACAGGGAGCAGACAGAGGTCAAGCAAGTGCAAGCGCAGCGGCAGCAGAGCGTGTTCAGAACGAGCTTGATCACAAAGGCCCCAACATGCACTGGGGCCCCAGATACTGTCAACGCAGCCGTCCTATTCAGTGAGCATTAAAACGGAGTTGACGTTAGCCCGTGGGCCATGGCTGTGAGTGATCCGTCTTCATAAAACATATCCCAGGCCGTTCTGTGGACCGTCGTCCTGCAGCTCAGCTGGAGAACAGGAATCCAGTCCATTCCAGACCAAACAGCGAATGACGTCCCTCAACACTGACGATCACATTGTTGATATTGATATTAACACAACTGTTGTAAATGAAATATCGCTACTTAGTGATAAGGGGTTTATGTGAATTCCATTTTTCAACAGCTTCACAGACATTGGTCTGATTTAGTGACGTTAGATACGAGACAGCCAGACGACACCACAAACGACAGCCTGCAGCTTAAACAGTATTTTATCCAGGTGTACTCAATAAAACATGACAAGGAACTGATAAGAAACAGTTAATAAGTTCTGTAATATCTACAAACATTCACACTGCCAAGTTACGTTCTTTATGTGCAATAGCAATAAATAGGACGAGAATCCAGGGAGGGGTAAAGTCAACGGTGAAAGTCGGAAGGTTAAGGCGAAGCTAACGTGTGGCTAACTGTGTACAGACGCAGCAACACCCAAAGCAGTTTGGAATGACCTACATTAGCAGCGCTCAGAGCATTATCACCCCACAGTTCCTGGCAGTCGGCGTCGACAGACATGGACAAGAGGGGTGGGGGTTGGGGCAGTGATGGAAGGGGGCGGGGGGGCGGTCAGAGAAAATGCGGTCGTGAGTCAGCGGAGCTCTCAAAGTACTGATTAAGGTGTGTGTTTTGAGCAAACAACAAAATACAAAGAAAGGGAAATGGGCTCCACTCCAGTTCAGCAGCGGTGCAGACAGGACTAAGACCAAAGTTCAGTTGAATTCTGTGTGCATAAGGAGATAAAACTGTGACATCTCCGTCTGTGTGTGTGTGTGTAAAAACCCACAAATACACACCACATATGTTCTCTGGGACAGACGGCGTTGGCAGGCTGCCAGGTCATTACTCTGAATAAATGGTTAGCTTTCCTGGTGAGCATGCATTCACAGTGTTGTGGTTCTTGGAAACTCCACACCCTTCCAGGAGAAGCTGCAGGGCTGAATCGCAGGTGGAGGGAAATAAAAAAACAAACGCCCTCTTTTCAACATCACCTTTTACCACCACCCTCTCCGTGAGCTGACCTTGCCAAGAGTAGAGAATGGAGACTGAAACTCTCAGAGCTGCATCAACAACAACAACAACAACACAATCACGTCTTTGCTCCTAGCATTTAATATATTCAGTACTGGGTGAAATATACATAATTGGGTATTCCCATTTTTAACATTTTCTTTTAGAGATGAATGAGTAAAAAATTATCTGTGTTCCACATGGGAGACCTACTTTACCAGTGCTCGATCAATTATTCCCTGATAGCCTCAGACATGCTGAGGCCTGACTTGATGAGGAAAGGAAGGTAGCATAAATGTATGCAGGATGATTTATTTTCTTTTTTTTTTTTTTTACGGTAAGTCTACAATTCTATTCATAATGTACACAATTGACTAGTAAAAAACACACAATCTTAATACTGCAGTGCAAATTCAAGACAACTTAAACACAGGTCATTTAAAACACAAAAGGTAAAAACAACTGAAGTGCTGGAACTCGCATTTTGTGTTCGGTGCAGACGGTCGCTTACTTATGATCAACTATGTTGATCCTGGAATGTGGTATCCCCAACACAGAACAGCTGTTGAAAAGTTCTTGTTTACGCTGCGCTCCTCGATTGTAGTAGTTTCCTGCATAAAATTGTAAGAACAAAATTAGGCTTTAGATGCACCTTTATTAAGAGGAAAAATCTGAATTGAAGGCTAAAAAAAATGTGACAGTACATTCTGTTTGAGTCCGATTAGGTTGCGTAGATGTGAAACGCATGTAGTTCATGTATTTAACTGGACTACAAGGAATTCAGCCACAATTTAGTGTTTATTGTGTAGATACTTTTTCTCTACAAATCCAAACTGCTTTATTCACTTGTATACATGTTTAGTGTGTCGTCATACCTTCACTTAAACACAGCAAATGAACGCTGGCATTTAAGTCAACGAGTCTTATGATCGTTGGCGCGAAGAACATGCATTCGTCGTCGGGATGAGCAGTCACAATCAAAGCTCTGATGTCAGCGCCTTTTATCTCACAGATTGATGGAAGCTTCAGGACAGTTTTCAGCGACGTCAAAAACGTTCGTCGATGCCGATGGCGAATGCATTTTATCCAAACAAAGTAGGTCGCAACCACGAAGACAGCCAGGAAAATAGTCATTACTTTTGACCGTTCCCGTCAACAGTCCGTGTAAAAACAAAAGTCTAGTATGGAAGTGGTTCCACCTTTAAATAAACAAGAATCTGGTCTGTCTTTTAGAACTGATGTGTCAACGTCACACATTCTTCGGAGAATACCATAAGTGTCACAAATAAATCCAAAAGAAGTTGAGTTTTACCACTTTTTGCCCCCCCCCCAAATAATGGTTTATTCTCGCACTTAGATTCACTGCCGCTTTCTCGAGTCCTTTAAATTTAAATTAACATATTAGAAGCAAACATCACGAATATGATATACAATAGCAATAGCAATAACAATATTGTTTAAGAATGTGACATGGAAATGTAAACGATTCAAGGTGAAATACTGCGTCTCAATAATTAAAATTACAAACGCAAGGAACGTTATTCTGCTGGAGGGGAGCCATTTAGCCGTTACACTCTATTATCCTAGCAGGAACATAAAACCCCAAAAAGAAAGAAAACAACCAATTATTTATCAAAAGAGTTAAACAAACATTGGCTCTTAATAAATTTGCAGAATAAATTTTCCTTGTACAGATGCATGTCAATACGTTTTAGTATGACGTGGATTCATCCATGTAAGAACAATTTATTTTAAGCTATCATGTCATCGACCGACAAATGCGGCGCAGCCTTCAGTCTGCCTAGTCGACCACTGCTCACAACCCGCGGATTTACAATCAGCTATTGACGCACAATTCTGGCCAGGGATACCTTTATTTGCCATTGGTATATTTCTTAAATATGAGGTGAGTATAAAGCACTGAACTATGGAAAAAAAAACACACATATCTAATAGTCAAGCTATTTAAACGCCCGGTCTACGCTCAAAAAGCTGCCTTGCAAGATGGCGACGTGGTTGCGAATTCAAAGGTGAAATAAGGGCTTAGTTGGCTAGCTAGCGACAATAACACAATATATAAAACGTCGTAATGCCATTATAAAGCGTTACAGTAGCATATGATTGTGAGCACGTATTATTGTGAATACTTGGGGAGCATTTCCGGAATGCTCTGTGTTGTGAAACTAGACCCATCCCCCAATATAAGTTGCAAACCCAAATGCGTTTATATGACATTTTGGTGTTAAAAGGCAACAACAACTTCAGAAATGAACACTATTTATTAATTGCGTGGCAGCGTGTGGGGCTGGGAAGTTTACCACAGCTGTTGGGTTTACATGGAGCTGGCCAGACTGACCTTTTTTGTAAATGCTTTATACAATTCACTTTTTTAAGCCTCCTCACTGTGAAAAAAACCCTGAAATCTCTCCTAAAGCAGCAAAGTTTTTAATTGCACTGTGCATTAAAATGCATTGTGGTTAACTGTGGCTGCAATTTGCCTCACCTCACGCCTCATTGTAAAAGAGACTAGAAAAAAGGCACAACTTATCTGTATTCTTGAATGAACCGTCATAGTTTTTGGTAAATTATTGCAAAAGCAAAAAATTAGGGTTGTTGTAGCAACAGATTCTTATGGTTCTCCTGCTTACTTAATGATTTGACTCATGGATTTAATATTTGCTGGATAGGAAGGTTATTATGATGCAGGCCTTTTGTAGAGAAACATACCGGTAATATGTGTTTTTAATACTTGCAAAACTAAGCATCACTCCAAGTGCAAAATGAATAACCCTAGCAAAATCAGGAAAACAGTTTTTGGTGTTTCACTGTTTATATGCTTGCTTCTTCCACTTTCATTTAAAGTGCCAGTTCATCCACAAGTTAAAACATAGTTTTGTATAAAGTCTGTAGTGCTGTTTGACTAATTTGATTATATGCAAAGTACTTATTCAAAACCTCTTCCATGGAGATTATGCTTTGACTGACATTGATCTCTGTCTGACAACAGTGTTACACAAAATATACTTGAGATATTTGAATTAAAGTTTACAGGAAAGAACAGAATTTGATTTAATTCGAGTAAAATTGCCTCCAAGGATTAAACACATTCTCACATTTTGGAGCTAGAGTTAGAAGAAAACCAAATGATTGTTTTCCTTAAATAACTTTTAAACTAATTACGTAGTTCCAAATTCTAGGGATGTGTTTTAAAGCACCATGACTTTTATTATAAAGATCATTCCATATAGTGACTAAAGCAACCTTGATAGAAGTTTGCTGGTTGATTTGTTTATACTGAGTAATATCTGCAAAATGTTCATTATGATATTTTCCGTTGGTTGGGTATCTGAATCTGATAGGGTTCAAAGGCTCTGGTAATTGAGACAACTTGGAATTAGTACACATTGGTTGACCTATTTGAAGAAAATGTACTATTTTGTTAGGTAGCCAATCTCCACATCTTTTAGACATTAACTCCTAAAAAAAAAACAACGTATGAGGCCCAATGAATAAATGAGCAACAGTCAAACGGACTTTAACTTGGTTATCTATTTCTGAAGATACCCATTTTGCTCTGCATGCACCTGCACCTAATAATGTGTCTTGGCATTAAGAATTAAGAATTAGTTTAATGGCATCTTTTATTAAAGGGCTTTGACATAACTTAATGTCTAAAATCTGTTGTTGTCTTGGTGCAGTTGGTTCGTGTCACCGAAAATGGTCTAGATAAAATCTCTGGTCCGTGAAGTAGCAGCTGCCTGCTATCAGTGAGCCAGGATGTCCAGTAGCTCGGGCTACCCCCCCAGCCAAGGGAGCTTCAGCAGCGAGCAGACCCGGTACGCACCACATTCTGTCCAGTACACCTTTACCGGGACACGCCACCAACAGGTAAAGTTCCTTCTGTGTTGTTACATTGTGCTAACGCTGTTTGTCGATGCAGGAGTGTGACAGAGCGCTCGACAGAGGTTATGATATGTAAAAGTCATTATTATAATTATAACATGAACATTAATCTCAAAAACATTTTTCTTAAAGTTACAGAGAGGGTTTTCGTCAATTGCAAAAAAAGAGACATTGCATCCTGGATGCTGCGTCATGGGTTTTGATATCTGAAGTTTTAATTGAGGGTTGATTTTGTTTAGATTTTTCCTCTTTGATGTGGTTCGTAGTGAATGATTCCTGCCAATATTGCTAGTCAGCAACACTGCTTCATCTTGGTCAAGATGAAGTATTGGTGGAAGACCACACGACTGGTTGAATCTATTAAGAAAGCGAAATAAAAAACATAAATATTATTGCGCTTCACCTGCTGATTGGCTGTTCTACCTGTGTCATGGCTCTGCGTGTAACCAATCAGAGGTTGCTGCTGGTGGAACAATGCTGGAGACAGAGTAGTGACTGCAGACAGAGTGGCGTGGCTGCATCAGAGCCAAAACAAGCCAGTTTTACATCCATCTCTTATTGGCCAATGCCGATATGTGCCAAAATACAGAATATCGGCCGACATAATCGGCCCTACCGATAATTGATCCCGAGTCAGTGCAGCCATTTTCGGGCAGGTTTTTCCCTTCCACATTCAGCAGGGCGATGCTTCTGAATTGGCTGCTGTCTTTGGATGAAGACCGCTACGGCTCTTTGCGACTCTGACGGAATAAGTTGCTTCTTCCATTAGGCACCACAACAGCCGTAGCACCTTGGCACCGTGGCGCTTCTATCCAACCTGGTCCTGTTCTTCCACAAATATTCTGATCATGAGCAGTTTATCTTGCATTTCTTTTAATGCTATCTGTTTTAGGATGTTATATTGATCAATTTATAGCAGATCTCTCACTGGCTGCTGGCAATCATTGAATGAATTGCCTAAAACAACACTTTTACTGTCTATTTTTTTCCAAATACTATTGTATGTATTTTACATACATTTGTTCAGTAATATGTAATATCCATGTAGGAAAAAACAAAAAAAAGTCAGAGACTGCCATGTGTCAACAAGCTAATTTAAGCCCCAGCTTCCACCCTGTCGGCTGGTATGCGCTGTGATTGCAGGTTGCCACTTTATTGTTCTAATGTTAGTACCGTTATAGCCAGCATCCAGCAGCTAATGAGCCACGGCAAGTAAAGATCGTCTGTGGAGATAGGTCGGGCTACGCAGTCCACAGAATCCCAAGGCCACAGCTCCACAGCTCCACGGCTACGCAGAGTGTCAATTGTCTGTAAATTCCGAGTGTGTTAATGTTGAAAGTGTTATAAGTTTGTAAATTTAATGATGAGTGAAACTCGGTGCGACTATGGTCTTAGTACTGAACAAATAACATGTGATATTCAGTTCTGGCTTGCGTCTTTTAACAAAGAAAGCTTCAGTGTTTAATTGCAGCTTGTTTTCCAGTTGGAGGTTCAAGTGACTTTTGGTGACGATGGTGGATGTTTATTAGCTATTTTGAATGATTCTTAGAAACTTTCTTTCACAGAAAATTGTCAATGGTACAATTCTGGGCAGCTGGATTGTTTGCTTAAATCTTGGAAAAAAGATTTCCTGTAACTGCAATTGCTAGTTCAGGCTTGTTTGGAGGTCAGTCTGTGCAGATAACATTACTTGTCTGTTACACAATAGGGTTTTGATAAACGTTTAGGAGCAATGGTACATTTTTAATAAATATTCAATATCAACAAAGTGTTTTCATTAGTCATTTCGTTTTTGTAGCTTCATTATGCACTAATTGTTGAGCTGCTTGTAAGAGGGGTGAACCCTAACCCTAACCCTTCTGTTTTTAGTTTATTTGTAAACTTAAGCATATTATAAGGCTAAAAAACCTTTTTTATTAGTCAAATTTGTGTTGTATTATGAAAATGAACTGCAGTTTTTTTCCCAACTTAACCTTCGTTTGAGTGTTAATTTTTATTTGCTGCGAATTTGAATGACTCAAATTAAACCTTGACCACTTTATTCTAAATACTTTACATGGAAATAACCATTTATTTGTTGTGCACCTCACAACAAAACGGATGGCAAGCAGCACACATCCCTAATCTGACTGAAAATAAGGGAAAGTAGAAATAAATTACATCCTAACATGTAATCAGCCTGGCTTAACGTTGGCAAGGCAAGCATGTAAAACTGAATGAAGCTGCCGGCGTAGACGTCTATGTTCATTAGAACTCTTTAAAGCTCTTACAGTATGCACCTTTTTCCCTTAGGATTTTGTTGTCCCAGACTATCGGGCTCATATGCAAGATCCACAGGGTCGGAGAAGACCATCTTTACTATCTGAATTCCACCCTGGAGCTGAAAGGTAAGAGCTTCCTAATGGATATCCATCAGTCAGCCCTAAATATCTGACAGCTGATGACCTCAAACCTCCACGCCATACAGGTGGAGGGGCTCTTCAATTCTTTTCTAGTACATTATATATAGCAGAGCTGTTTTTGTTCTTTTGAGCTTCCTCAGCGATGCCGTCTTCATATTGCAGAAATCTAGCGTCACTAGCATCTAGCTTGTTTCTTCCGTGAATTTCTTGTTTACTTCTGTTCTTCAGGCCTCCAGAGAGGCGCCATGGTTACGAACAGCAGTTTCTCTCCATCACGGCTCAGTCTGAGTATGAAGCATTGGAGACTAAACGCCCTCGCATGGAGACCGTTGCTGAGGGCCACATCAACCACAACGCATCAGCGGGTATTGGCCTGTCTTTATCCACAATACAAGACGGTCTAAGATCCTCTGTGGAGGTTAAAAAGGTGGGAACTATTCAACTTCACTTATTTTTATGTCCTTGGGTTCAGCCATGTTTTTGCCCTTGCATATATAAATATAAACCCTATTAGGCTTGTATAATATTGATTCACAACATAGTCTGCAGGACCGCAATACTTTCATAGCGCCCTATTTTCAAAAAGGCTTTTTTTTTAACACTATTTTGGACATAGCTACAGTCTCCAAAAAAGGTCTTTCTGACACACCAAATTTGCAGATTATGCTAGTCATTGAGTCTTGACTTTAAAAGGACTCTTTGCTGTAGTTATTTCACATGCTCGAGGAACCTTTTCGTGTTTTGCCAGGATTCTCAGTTCATTGTCAAAGGGGAGTCCCCATCCTCAGGAGGACCTACGCTTCACCTGGGAGAAGAGCAGGACACATCTCCCTCCAAACTGTCCAAGGAGGAGCTCATCCAGAGTATGGACCGGGTGGACAGAGAGATTGCAAAAGTAGAGCAGCAGATTTTTAAACTCAAGAAAAAGCAGGTTGGTTATCAAGTAAAGTCTTTTGTCTCTAAACAAACATACTAATACTAATGTAGAACACTAGTATGGATTTGTTGAACCTCAGACATGCAACATATGGCTTTTATTTTGATTTGTTCAGTGTAATACTTATATTTGTAAAAAGAGCAGGTGTGACAGTAGCTGTGTGTGACGGAGTGTCTTTTGTTTGGCTTCCATTGAGATTTTAACTGTTGATTTAGTAACATCTGCAATTTGATCTCGAGTGTTGTTAAGAGAACAAACTGTCTTGGACATTCAGAGCAGAAACACCCAGTCGACATGAACAATTGTAATTTGTTCTTTTTTGATTTTGCTTTCTTTTTTGGAAATCTGTAACAATTAAGGCTTGCAGGTAGCAGTGCAAATGCATCTGTGTTTTCCTCTCTGAGGAGAAGCGTGAATTAAAGGAGAACGTAATATTTTCATGCATGAATTCGGTCCTTTTTTCTCATATTCTATTTGATTAAATATTTTGTGTTGGCGTTGTCTCTTAGCAACAACTGGAGGAGGAAGCAGCAAAGCCAGTGGAGCCAGAAAAGCCAGTGACCCCTCCCCCAGTGGAGCACAAGCACCGTAGCATAGTCCAGATCATCTATGATGAGAACAGGGTTAGTCATCTGCTGTAAAGCATCATCTCATTGTATTTGTTCTCTTTGCTTTTGTTTGTCTTGTAAATAATAAGTATTTTCTCTGTGCAGTCTCAGTGTTGGAAGATGTTACGGTTTTAACAGTAACCTGGTATAACACACATTCATTGTGGAGCCTTGGAAAGCTGGAAGCTTAGAAAAAAGCCTATGCCAGTTGATTCATTTGGTAAAACATCAAATCCTTCCCAGTAGCGGGGGACATCTTTGTCCCTGGACACATTTTATTTGCAATAAATGTTTATTTTTAAAATTGGAAAGGTTTGGAGAACGGCAACAATCCTGTGTCGGCACCACTCGTCTAATTCCATGAAGCGTAGAATACAGAAAACACAAGCGGAGATTAATCTCTGCTCGTGTAGAAATACTGCCGCTAGTTTTAAACGGGATTCAAAAAAGGAGAAATGTAAAGCTTCTTGGCTCAATGAAGTTTCCACTTCCATTCTGAATACTGCAATACAGGTGGTCCTTGCATAATGATGACTCAGCGTTACGACGGGCTTTCAGACATTCAAATGCGCGACAAGGAATCGCTGTTATGACGAGCGCAATGCACTGGCTGACCACACAAAATGTTGGGCAAGTTGTCAATCAAGGGGGGTTTCACTTAATGATGCAACCGGTTCTTCTGAATGTAACCTCGTCGTTAAGTACGGACTACCTGTAATATAATAACATTTTGTTGATGTTTCTATGAGGATAAACCATTTCCAGCTTCTCTTTAAATACATACAAATTATAATACTGTATATTATATGAAATCTCGTGTTTGCCAGAAAAAAGCTGAAGAGGCCCATAAAGTCCTAGAAGGTCTCGGTCCTAAGGTTGAGCTGGTATGTGATTTGGTGGTTTATAATATATATATATATTTTAGCTTTGCTGTACAGTTAATGCAAATTGAATATTACTGATTTACGCTCTGCCTTTTGCATTCTTAGCCCCTGTATAATCAACCATCAGACACGAAGGTCTACCATGACAACATCAAGACGTAAGTATCTACTTTAGTTTCATGAGATTTAACAAACACCGGTGCAGCAGACACAACGGTTACCCTGGTTTAGCAACCATCGCAGGTGAGGAAATGACTGGAGGCAAAGGCATCTGATAGTTCCGTCGAATCGAAATGCTGAGTCACTGAACTGCCCTCCTGATACCAAGGAGAGTGGCTGAGGAACATGCTTGTGTCTGAGTTACTTCAGTTCTGTCAGGGCTTGAAGGCCAGGTTCTCTATGATCAGACTCCTAGGTTGCGCTCATGGTACACTCTATCTCACAGGAAGCAGGCCACCTGAATGAATCTGCTCTACGGATCTCTCAGGGTTGGCTCACTCAGTATTCTCTCCCTGCAGCCGCCATCATGCGTAAACAGAAGAGTTCCCAGTATTTTGTTCCTGCCGCAGTGAGAATAAACAATGATATGTCCATGAGGGTTGTGACAGTGTCATTGTCAAAGAACTCAATCTATCTCTCACAGCTTTTGCAAATTTACAAAGGTATACTTGTACTGACTGGCTAAATAAATTCGTTCTCCCACCGTACTGCCTGATGGACTGTAACGATGGACTCTTTCTTATTTATGAAGCTTTGCATCCTCATCTGTAAATGACACAATGATTTTGCCGATGACAATAATATCTTCTTTTCATTAAATAGCAATTATTCTTTTCTAGCAACCAAGTCATGAGGAAGAAGCTGATTTTGTTTTTCAAGAGGAGGAATCATGCTCGTAAACAAAGGGTTAGTGTCTCTGCTGTTTCCAGCCGTTCATGTGAATGGACCTTAATTACGTAATACTGTACTTTGAAGAAATTCAACAAAAAGAGCATTTTTATACAAGTTTTAAAGACAGAAGTCAGCTATGTCTTGTATACCCAGATGGCAAATTTTTGATATTATTAAAAATCGTACAGTGCCCTTTCTAAACGTACTCGTTCGTAAAGGCCAAGTCTTCACAGCCCGGTATTGGACAAGGTCAGCATTTATACTGGAGCAATTGACTCAAAACCAGATTTGTGGTCTCACTGGAGTAAAATAATGACTGAAAAAGGTTTTTCTGCTCAAGCGTGATGTAAAGAAAGCTGAAATGATTTGGGAAGTGTAACTGTCTGAGTTATTTCCTCGTGGGTACATGGCTGTTTTGCGTTAGACAGAAAATAGGTCACACTTTATGCTATAATGAGGGAAATATATAATATATATATATATATATATAATTTACTACTTCTGTCTTGTGCTCCAGTGTTTTCACTTCAAAGTACTTGAGCAGAGCAGTTTTACTGCTGTGATAAGACATGTCCAGTTTGCAGGGTGAACAGAATACCACATTGATCTACCAAGTCCCTAACCGGACAGAAATCGCTGACATAATTGTTAGATGATCAGGCAAAGGCACATTCTGTCATCTTGACAATAAGTTCAGAAAGCCTGCTGGAAACTGAGGACTAGCACCCGATTTTGCTGTTGAGACATTTCAGGCAACATCACTGATGTCACTTTTGTTTTGATGCTACAGGAGAAGTCAGGATATCAATATCAGTAATTATGTTAAGTTTCCTGGGATGTCAGTCGATAGATGGAGTCTGCCACCCTTCGAGCTACCTCGCTAGCATGGCTAATGGAAATATTGCTCTGATACATTTACAGGAAATTGCTTAGTTTCCTCTTTGTTGAAAGATATTTTCTTGGTCAATAATTGCTTTTGTTTGCAGTATAATAATATAATATAATTATATAAAAGAAGGGATTTCAGAAATCGCCTATATCCATTTCTGTGCTTTTGTAATTTAATAAATAATCTTTTAGTCAAGTAATTTAAATATTTTACAATCAATCCTTTCATTACACTACCTCAGTGAGTCCTACCTTTCTGTCTGTTTTTTTGTATGTCAAGGTCAGACAGATTTTATTGCACAATGGCAGAGGGCACTTGGCATCATGCCAAGAGGAAGGTAAATTATTAGCCTCTGCACATTGTGGAAATGAGGCTATATCCGTTCAAGGATGTCTACATATCTTCATTAGGAATTTTACCTCTGGAAATGACTTTAGTATTTTAATTTTGATACAGAATTAAAAAACCTATTTTGCAGTTTTTTATATTGTAGAATTTTCTCGAGGTTTAGAAAATTAATAATTAAATAGAACAATGCTTCTATTTTACTGAATAAAATGCCTGTTTTACCCTTTCCATCCTGAACACATAGGAGCAGAAGATTTGCCAGCGCTACGATCAGTTGATGGAAGCATGGGAAAAGAAAGTGGAACGAATGGAGAACAATCCCAGACGTAAAGCCAAGGACAGTAGGACGCGGGAGTATTACGAAAGGCAGTTCCCTGAGATCCGCAAGCAGAGAGAGCAGCAGGAGCGCTTCCAGAGGTAACCGTGTGCCTGTGAATGCTCAGCATGATGACATCATTACTCCTTGTCCCCATACAAATCACTGATTTGCTTTCCAGTCTCAATCTTCTATTCCAGAGGGAAAGAGATTTTGTTGTCATGATGGCCAAGACTCTGTAAAGCTACGTTTGTAAAACCTTGCCCATGTTCTCTGCAGGGTCGGACAAAGAGGAACTGGCCTTTCTGCAACAATTGCTAGAAGCGAGCATGAGATTTCTGAAATTATAGATGGACTTTCTGAGCAGGAGGTCGGTACAATCTCGAGTGCAAATAGAAGTGACATGGAAGGAGAGGCTCCCAAAGCTTTTCACCTCCCATGGCATCTTGAATACATGCTCAATATGTGCAGATGTACACAAACAGAATGACATATGATTGAGCAGTCTATTGTGTATTCAACTGTAAACACTTTCTTATTCATGTTCTCCAGAACAATGAGAAGCAGATGAGACAGCTGTCAGTCATTCCTCCCATGATGTTTGACTCTGAGCAGAGGCGAGTCAAATTTATCAACATGAACGGCTTGATGGACGACTCAATGAAGGTGTATAAAGCCCGGCAGTTCATGAACGTTTGGACTGAGCACGAAAAGGAGATCTTTAAGGAGAAGTAAGTTGTTTTTGTTTTCATGCTGGTGCAAATCATCTGGGTTCAGTTGGCACCGATACGGAATAATTACCTGTTATTGCCTCTATTTCTAGGTTTGTCCAACACCCCAAAAACTTTGGCTTTATTGCTTCATATCTGGAGAGAAAGGTAAAATATTTTTCTTTTTCATCAAATTTAAATCGGATTTAAAATGAATATGATCACTTCTCATTGTGAGCATTTCTAGAGCTGTTTGCTTTGATTTGCTGTCAACGAGGAGTGTTTTATTCGTACTCAAAATACACTGTGGTTCCAGATAATCTTTAACCAATTAGCTGTAAAATAGCAAGTGCAAAATTCATGTCCGAATGAAATTTCCCTTCATTTTTTGTTTAATTTAATTATAATAACACATCATTCTTTCAGTGTGTTGCAGATTGTGTCCTTTATTACTACTTAACCAAGAAGAACCACAACTACAAGACGCTGGTGAGGCGAAATTATGGAAGACGGAGAGGAAGGAACCAGGTAAAAAAAAGGTCTTCTCCTTGCTGGTGCTTCCTTACTTCACTGACGCTACAGTCCTTGTGTGGGACATCCTGTCTCTGAGTCGAGTACCTCTGCTGTGCAATACAATGGTTCGATTGCAGTGTTTAAATTTGAGTTGGAGAATATGCAGGTTAATGATTACAACTAGGGGTGCACCGATTGCAATTTTCTGTCCGATCATTGATTTTTAAAAAGCCTGACCTGCCAATATCGATTTTTAAAATAACTGACAGCACACACCTTTAGTGTTTTAATCTTATTTGGTTGAAAATGAAACAAAACTTGTGGAACAGGTTACACTGCAGACCGGTTTTAAGCCTCTCAAGTGCAAATAAGAGGAAATCCGACAAGGTTTGAGGTAGTTAATAAAATAACTATCTACAGGACAAAGTAGCAAAACAACCTTTCCACTGCCCTCGTGGAAGCAACTCAAGCAGCATTGCTTTCAGTAAAATCCAGTCTTTATTGTGAAAACACATCAAAGTACCACCACCCCCAGTCAGAAAGAAGGTGAAAGAAACACAAATATACATAATATATACTGTATGAGAACATATTTTAATGTACTTTATCATATTGCACATTCTTTATTCTCAAAATGTGACATTTTCTCTCATTCTGGTTCAGCGGCTATCTTTAATGTCTGTACTGTGTGCGTGTATAACCAAATGGATATTAGCTGTAGATATAACAAGTATTCAAACCTGGAAATAATTAATAACACACACACACATAAAATCCCCCACGGGCCTGTGTGTAATAAAAAGGATCCGATGCCGTTTCCCAACCGCATTGCTGTCTGTTTGAGAAATACAAATCAGGATGCAGAGTTTTTCCAAGCCGCTGGTTTGACTTAAAACAGCATTTCAAGCGAGTCGAGGGAGTGATGATTAAAAAAAAAAAAGGAATAGAACAGCGAGCAAAAGCACAAGGATGGAATGTAGGGTAAGCGAGTGAATCTGAGTGAAAAACACGTCCTAGCAGTGTGAGCATGCTGGGGTTTTCTTTTTCTTCTTCTTCCATTTCCTCTTTCTTCGTCTCACTTCGAGAGAGAGAGAGAGAGAGAGAGAGAGAGAGATTCACCCCTCTTTGAAACTGCTGAGGTGGTACAGCCCGGTCATATGACAGGCCCAAAAAACTCACTGTGCTGCTGTGAGTGCCAATCAAAAAGGAGTGCTCGGCAGGGCTTTACCTCGAGTGACCCTGCGTAGATTAATGCGTGCATGTGAGATGGACAATTCTTTGGGCGGCTTAAGCGGCCTGATGACACGCTTTCCTGGAATATGTGTGGTGGTGCCGTGGCCTGACAGCCCTTCTAAGGAGCTCTACTATGGTGCTGTCCTGCCCCCTCTACTGCTACGGTTTCCACCGCCATGGAAGTGCTGGAGGTTAAACTCTGGTTGGTAACACCAGTAAACTGAGGCTCGTAGCAGAATAGAGGCTTTTATAACCAGCAAATGAGCTTGCAGGTATGTTACAAGCTTTGAAACTGAAAGTTCTGCTTTTTCTTTTGTTTATTGCCCTCTCAGTTTCTCTATGTCTTGTCTTGTATTGCTATTTTTTGTAAGTGTCATATTTTCTTTTGCTCTGGAGCCAGGTCAGTTCCTGCCAGCCAAACTCTGAAATGCTATTTTAGGAGTTTTTTTTCTAGGACATGAGGAGACATGGTTTTAATTTAAGAACGTGTGGAACGTAGGTACATGTGTGTTTATGTTGCAGGATGGGACTTTTGTCAAAAGAAATATAATTACATCCGCCAAAGGAGGTTATGTTTTTGCAGGCGTTTGTTTGTCTGTCCGTCCGTCTGCTAGCAAGATAACTCAAAACGTTCCGGACGGATCTTGATGGAATTTTCAGGAAATGTTGGGAATCTTACCAGAATTGCATTTTGCTGGTGATCCACAACAGATCCTGGATTACTTTTGATGATGATCCAGATCACCATGTGGACAGCATAAATCTAATTATGAGGGGAATGAGCTGCTTGGCGGAGGTCTGTGCTCTCTGAGTACCTTTCTAGTTATTTGTTTGCAGTACTTCAGGGAGTGTGTAGAGAGTTGGTCTTGGCACATATATGGATTTCTATCTTTGCTTTGGTAAGTTTGCTTCAACTGTCAACGGAATCCTAACAGTATATTTGATCTAAATTAAACTTATGACTTGGTTATGATTGCCCACAAAAAAGACACCAATCGATTTGATGCGCGGCGCTCACACACTGGGTAAACAGGCTACACACAAGGGTAAACAGGCTACATCCCCCACACAGTCTGCAACCACTCATCGGTTATTTTCAGGAGTCGTATCTGCGTGCCGTCCTGCTCATATTACTCTGCTCTTACATGAATACATCTGGACAGATGACTACTCCCAATAAAACAAGTCTTTACGATAGGCTTAATAGTTATTTAACTTTTAAAGTAAATGGATAGTTTACTCATCCATTGTTACCACTGCTTTGGCTATTTCTGTGCACATCCATTTATGACTAGATCTTTATTGTTTAGTTTCCTCAACAGGAACTGAAGGCTGTACGGTCATTCAGGGTGTTACGTTTATGCTCTAAATGGCACTTTTATTTTGGTTGTTGTTTATTCTCTCGCTATTTTAAAGAAGCATTGTTTTCTTCTGTTTATTTGGGCAAGTTGTGGCAAAGTAGTGGTTGTTTTGAGTCAAGGTTACAAACCTTCCTTTTAGCTTATCACAGTTGTCAATATTTATACAATTTTATTTCTTCCTCAATTTGAAAACTAATAAGCTATACACTATCAATATCCAATAAATGAATAATTGTAACTGCTTAAAAGAAGTGTTGGGAGAAGCACAGAGAAAATGCGTGTATTATGGAGGCGAAGCCAGGAATTTTTCCAGTGCTGCAAAAAAAAAAAAGTCCACTTCTACCACAGAGATCCCTTACATCCGATGCAGAAAAACATCGGGAATACGGGCCAGATTTCTTTTTTTTAACTTTCGAAAGCACAGTTTCATCAGAAGAGCTGAAAATGGACATAAGCATGGAACGCATTTTTATGATGATGACACCAACCTGTTTTAAATATTCATAATAGTCAATAATTATCATTGTTAAGGTCTAATGATGACACCATCATTAGACCTTAGTCAAAATGACTGCTATGGTCATTCTAGTAGTTGCAGAATTCTGGTAGACCAAGTGTTAAAGATGGAGCGCAAACAGAAGAAGAAACGGTGAGACTGGGGCAGATGTTTTCTTTTTCGAGCGCCGCACGTTTTCCAGAGGATGAAGGTTGAGTTGTCCGTTGTTGACGTCGGGCCACTGAGCCCAGACGTCACATTTGTCCGAGGGTCTGCTCAGGGAGTTTGTGTGTTTGCTCAATCACATGAAAAATTACTTGATTGTAAGTTTATTTTACAAAAACTCAAGTTGGCTCTATTTTATTCAATTTTAGAAAGTTGTTTTGTGATGTAATTAACGTCTGTCTCAATCGCTCTATCTTTTCTATTTTAAGATGATTAAGGATAAATACAGTGCATTAAAATGCTGCTCTGATAATGTATTACTGGTAGTTTTCCTTTTTCTATATATATAATTCTATTGATTGAATGTTTTGGAAAACATTATTTACAAGAATTTGAGGGATTGAATAATGACACAAATTGTAATGAAGCATTAGCGTAGTAAGAATTGAATAGATTTTTTATTTGCTTCTCTGTCACTAAAATTACTTGAGGCAAGCGAGGGAGATTCATCTGATGGCCTCGGTTCTGTGGCAGGAAAAGGAAGATTGACTTGTGGTTTGGTCATTTCCTAAATCAAACAGCACCTGTGATTTCAGCAAAAGAAGGGAGAACTTAGAACGCTCAAGCATTTTCAAACCAGATGAGGAAAGAGCTTCATTTAAAAACCCGAAGAACCGCAGGACCAGAGGGGCCACACTGACTTTTAGAGAGGAATCTGTGAGGAGACTCTTCACACCATGCAGGAGAGGCAGGAATGCCACGGATCTCTGACCATTTCCAAAGCAAACACGAGCTCTCTCTGTCCCAACCAAAGCTGCATCTCACTGCAAGATATATGAGGGGGAAAATTCTCTTCTGTAAAAAGACATTTTATATATTGGGTGCCAGACCATGTTTTGCAAGCAGGAAATGAGTCAAGAGTTTTGATTCCAAACCCAAGCTTTACGTGGTGCTCTGTGCACATCAAGCTGCAAGCTGACTGCTTAATTGGAATGAGCGTCCTTAAAGAATTAAACACTGTATTTGCACTGTTGTACTCTAATTGCATCATGCCAAAATATTGTTCTATGATTGATATTCTACATTAAATATGGAATTTTTCAGAATGTGTGTCTGCAGTAAGGAATTTGTGCAAAAGTAAAAAGCATAATTTTTGATAAACAAAAAAGGACATGGTTGCAATGCTTTGAATTGAGCAATATAAGATGAAGTTATATTTATACACAAACAATGAAAAGTAAAAGTGAATCATAGTTTATGAGTAAATGTCCTTCTCAATGTTAAAATGTCATATTTATTCCTCATGTCATTCTGTATCCGATCCGGATGAAATTCATCTGAAATTCAACATTCCCAACATTTCCTGACTATTTCATCAAGATCCGTCCAGAACGTTTTGAGTTATCTTGCTATGGATGAACAAACGCCGGCGATCACACAAGCCCCGCCTCGGCGGAAGTAAAAATCCCTCTCATTATTAGCTCGCTGTGATTAGAGTTGTCTCGAGCAGGCATTTATTTTAATTGCTTGCAGCCTGTTTTTGTGTGGTTTTAGAGCACTTGTATATAATTCGCTATGATGGCAAGGAGTACCGTTTATTGCCTTAAAATACATGAGACATACTTTCTTTTTTTCCTCATGTGTTCCCTTTCATTGCTTGAATTCCTATCTTTCACCCCTACTAAAGAGTGAAGCACATTCCTTGGCCCCAACTGGTACCAGCATGGGATATTTAGTTTGGCATAGCCAGACTTGTTCCAGGACAACACAGGCAGAAGGAAGCTTTCTGTGGTTGCCGTGCCAGCAGTGATGATCAGGCTGGTTTGTCCTCGATAGCTTAGTTGGACCTGTTTTCAAAAACTGATGTTTCATGTGTGTTTACTTTTGTTGGCAGTATCTGGCTGAAATATTTTTGTATTTATTTAAAATACCTGGATTATCTTCTTTTCTGAATTGGATATCATTTTGACATTACAAGGTGACAAAAATTGAAGCATAAGACACCCTCCAGATTTCATTTTCCATTTTGTAATTGTTTGTTTGTGTCTTATGTTTCTATTGATGCTTCACAAGTAGAAGATCCTTAAAATATGGCGTAAATTTAAACCTCACAGCACAGACTGTACCAATGTTAAAAAATCATTGTCTCTGGATCCTGGTTTATTTGGGGTTTCCTCTTAGAGTTTCCGCTGTCATTAATGGAGCAACAATGAATTGTGTTCAGACAATGGCTTTAGGAAGTGTTCCTGAGTCCATGCAATGATTTCAGTACAGATTCCTGTCTGGTATTTATGCAGTGTTGCTACTGATGTACATGACAGAATCATTTCTGTTTTTGATGCTGTGATGATGCTACAGAATTCTGTCGGTTTTGCATTATTCACTTTTAGCCTTGTCTCTTACACACACAGATTCTCTTAATCTTTTAATGATATTGTGACTCCAGAGTAAATGGGAAAACCGAATTTATTTATTTTTATCCTGATGGGTATCCGGATCGCTCTCAAAATTTAATGGGATCTAAGTCAGACCAAGAATCATCTTCAGATTTTTCTTTTTCATCAAGATCCATCCCGCAGTTTTTCCGTAATCCTGCGAAGAAACAGACAGACAGCGGCAAAAATACAACCTCCTTGGCGGAGGTAACAGACACAGCTCTACGCTCCACGTTTTGTCTGGCTATGTTAAATAAACGACCAGAAATATGAGAGGCTAAGCTCGAGACATTCCACAGGACGGCTGCAGAGCTTTTGTAAAATGCTCACAGCTGCCGTGTTCACAGACTCAAAATTATATTCGCCATTCTTAACTGAATATAGCACAACAACAACGTATCAAATCTTGACAATGGCACATGAAAATGATAAGACCATTTGGAATTTGATGCCGACAACTATTTAAAACTAGAAAGCACTCACGGAGCGCAGACCTGTGCCAAAAATCCACACGGTGATCTGGATCATCATCAAAAGGTTCTAGATTGTTCTTGGAATCTTTATACACCAACCATGTAAAGTTCAAATCTCCATGCAGGTCTGCACACAGATAAACAAGCAGGTGGAAGCGCACGACTGAACGTGACATATTTTTTAAAGAACATTTCGGAGACCATGGACTAGAGAAAATAGTAGTTGAATCTATCAATATAAGAAAGATTAAATCCGAGCGAGGTTCACTTTCAGGTTATCTAGTGCGTGGTCCATTCTGTATTTTGTAAAGGGAGTATCAGACTGGTTGAAGACAGTTGGATGTACCGGTAGGTGTCGTCATTAAACCTTCCATTAAATATCTTGTGTTTTGTCTTCAGCAAATAACACGCCCCTCGCAAGAAGACAAGTTGGAAGAAAAAAACGAAGAGGACAAAGCCGAGAAGTGTGAGAAAAAAGAGGACGAGGAAAAGAAAGACGAGGAAGAGAAAGATGAAAAAGAGGATCCGAGGTGAGCTGTCTCTGTCCCGGCGGTTCATAAAATCTTACCATGTGGGTACGGTTTGTTAGTTTCATTTATCGGTTTGCATTCTGAATTCTAAAAAGAAGAGATATTTGCGCCACCAAAGGTTTCTAACGCCGTGTTTTTTTTTCCCTCACTCCGAAACCGCAGAGACATTGGCAAGGAGAAAGAAAAGTGTGACGTCGGGGAAGACGAAGACGGAAAGGAGCAAAATACGCCGCGTGGCAGGAAGACTGCCAACAGCCAGGGCCGCCGTAAGGGACGGATCACCACGCGCTCCATGGCTAACGAGGCCGCGTCTGTGGCTGCCGAGGAGGCGCCTCCCACAGCCAGTGAGCCTGCCTTGTCAGATCCTCCCCATATCCCAAAACTTGATCCAGCGCAGAAGACCATGAAGGATGCCAAACCCCAGACTCCAGGAGCGTCAGTAGATGCAAATAAAGGTGAATCTTCATGTGCGTGGTTTCTAGAGGTTATATAAAATATGTTATTACAACGTGGGAGCGCACTCACCGACGCGAACATGAGCCAGGTGGCATAAATAAAATCATTTAATGTTTAAGTGTATAATGTTAGTATAGAATGCTCATTCATGTTAATCTGATTACTGCCACGTGACCGCAGTCATTCGGCCTGAAGGATATTTCCATTAATGAATAACCTGTTATTGGCACTAATTTGCCTGACTTATGGGACAGTGTTAGCTTTTTATATCCTAATTGTTTTTTCAGAACAGAACAGTCAAGATATTTAGGGGGATGTTGTTTTCTTCCTCTAAAGAATGGTTGATTCATTAGTCATAAATAACCTGGAGGTGTATAGTTCAATAGTTTCAGGTGCCCGCTGCCAGACAGCCTCTGTCCTGAATTGCACTCCTCTCATGGAGCTGTGCGACGTCCTTCCACCAGCTCTGTCGGCGCTGTTGTCATGGCATTCAGTCACGCACGCACGCACACATGTATTTTTCCAGTCTTTGAAGTGTGTGTCTCTGACGGCGGTAGCCCCGGGTTTAAGGTGTTCACTTCCCAGTGTGTTAAGTTCGTCATGGCATTAATCTCTATCATTAATTCACTGTTGTGTGAGTGTGCTCTGCTTCTCTGCCATCTGGTTCCTCTGCTGGCCTTTTTAGCTCGTCCTCTGTCAACAGTCTGTTATGCAAAGTCTGCCCTATTATGTGATTATCTCGTGGCCTGCAGTGCGTCCTTCTAGCTTCTCAACCCTCTGACCTCCATGGCCCGCCGCTGGGTTTATCACGGTTTATCACGTCTGTTTGCTCGCTCTGTTGTAACCGTCTGCAATGACGCCGGTTCTTAGAAGTAAGTGGGCTAGCAGCCAGAGAGCATAGCCATTTGTCAATCTTTCCCATACATAATGTTGCCGGGTAAGATGAGGAATCTGCTGACTCATCGGAGGCCAACAGTGTGGGGGTTTGATCTTGATTGAAGCAATGGGGGATAGTGTATGTGTGTAAATGCGTCATTACAGTAGATCCTGCACTGCAGGCACTTGTTTGTTTTTAATGACAGCAGAGAGAGCCGCCTTAAATGTCACAAGGAGAACATGTGAGCTTTGCGAGGGGAGAAAGAAGCCGAGTCCACTAAACATTTGTGTAACAGACTGTGTGGTCGGGAGGACTTTGGTAGAAACCATATAAACAGTGAGAATGGATCTCGTCTTGGAGGACGTTGGGTGGTTGGAGCGTACAAGCATCCTCTTAATGTCAAGGGTACATCTGCTCCTATATTAGTCCAAATGTTTAAACGGTCTCAGTGGGTGCCATGGAGGAGAGTGGGCTCGAGTTCCCTGCCCCCCCGACACACACACACACACACACACACACACACACACTAAACATTCACTTATGTGAATTTTGTGAGGGTTGTGGAACTGCGCGGCCGAGCCGAGGCGAGAAGGAGGGTGGTGTGTGTCTGTGTGTGTGTTTATACGATTTGCAGTGTCACAGTAGAAGTGTGTGTGTGTGGGGGGGGGGGGGGGGGGGGGGGGTAGGGTCTGGCTGCTTTATCTGTCTATTTGTCTCCATCCAAGGCCATTTCCTAAAGAGGGAGGCTCAACTCCTCCAACTGTCTGGCGCTGCATCAGCTGACCAAGGCCCGCCCCTTGTGGATTACAGTGGAGGAGGGCTTGTTCTCGGCTGTGGGGAAGGGGAGAGAAACGGAGAGAAAGGAGAGTGAGAGAGAGGAGGAGAGTGAGCTAGAGTGAGAGTGCAAGTGAGGGAGCGGATCTCGGCAGCCCCTGAATGTAAACAGATTATTAGATTAGTGGCCATGAAGAAGGAGACGACTGTCACTTTCCGTCTGTGTGCCTCCCTCCGCCGCTTTCTTTCTATCAGAGCTGATGGCGCGCTGTCTTTTTTCTTTGTGGTTTAGCTGGTTCTGGTGAAGCCGGAGAAACTTCTCGCTGGACCGAGGAGGAGATGGAGGTCGCCAAAAAAGGTAGCGTTTCATTTCTTTCCTCTTATTTTATCTCCCCCCCCCCCCTTTCTCCATGCTGTTATGCTTTTTGAGGATCTTTTTTTGGCTCCCTCCTTCCCCGTCTTTCTCTTTTCCGCTGCCGATTATCTCATGTTGCCTCGCCCTACCCGTTTCTTACATGCACACAGGAATGAATGTGCGCATGCATTCACACGGCTATAAACTCGTGCTGGTATTGGAAGCTTTCAAAGGCCCATAAAGAGTTTACAGGATTTTTTTTTTAACCTCCTCTCTTCTCCTGGCTTATCAGACGTAATCTACTAAAGCAACAGGACATAACTGTTATTCCGCTAAAGAACTCTGTCAGTTATTCTAATTTGAAGCATTAGTCATTATAAAAAAAAAAAAAAGAAGCGTTTTTAAATCTGCTTTGGTAAATTCTTGGAACTGTCTCTTGCGTGATGTGGCTGGTGTCAGATTGCATGGCTCCAGTTTTAATCAGCTCATAAAGCATTCATCTGAACCCCCAGCCCCCACTGTTAGCTAGGGGTACTCCGAGTAGTGAGACCCTGAGATAGACAGTAGTAAATAAAATAATGAGTTTGAGTTCATTAAAGCTGTTGGAGAAAATATTTGAGGATTGCCTCCTAAACTAAGTGATCTCCTCAAAAGCTACTTATGTAGGTATATGGATTAGTGAACCTTAAAGAGCTCCGCAGTCAAAGCGGGTTTCGGAAATCTCTTTTTTTTAATAATCACACAAGGCTAGTCATGCAAGCACACTAATTCTTGTCAGCTGCTAATGTGGGTAAGCTTCTGTGTTAGTACAACTGTACAATATGGGTATGTTTTAAGATTACTGCGAATTAAAGAGAGTATATTAATTTGTGAATTCGTTAAACTCAAACATTTATTAATTGTGTTGCTTATGTGAAATGTGTACAGCTTGTAATCAGTTTTTGTTTTTTTGTTTTTCCATTATTTGTTAATATACCTGTAATTAAATGACAACTCATTAATAATCACAATTATATTATGACAGTCAAATTGAACATAGGGTGTTGGACTTAACTGAGTAGTTGACTCTTTGGCCCATGGCCGATACTTGTTAAAAGCTGAAAGCAAAAAATACGTCTTCCTTCAGTGAATAGCTTTTTCTTTTTAGAGGACGCAGTAACAAAATGAAGATTACTTTGAATCAGAGACACATTATACATCACAAGTCACTTCAACTTTTAGTGATTCATCATCTTCTGTCAAGCTTTTAATGGCTGCATAGCTTTCATTTCACGTCGTCTCTCTTTGTCTTGCATCAGGGCTCGTAGAACATGGCAGAAACTGGACAGCCATCGCCAAAATGGTGGGCACAAAAAGCGAGGCGCAGTGCAAGAACTTCTATTTCAACTACAAGAGACGCCACAACCTGGACAACCTGCTGCAGCAGCACAAGCAGGTGAGCTGTTTGCCGACTCCTTCGTGTAATGATCTGTCATTGTGCTTTTGTAGCTGCAGCCTGAGAACAAAGAGCATTTCTCTGTGTTGTCGTGTTTCCCAGGACACGCGACGGGCTCGTGCTGATCGGTCTCAAGGTGAAGGCCTGGCTACGGCGTCACCCGATGATGAGGATGAGGACAATGCAGATGACAGTGAAGGTCAGAGAGATGTATGATATGCTTATCATTAAACAAGCACATCGATTTATTATGTATTGTTCGTCCTGTTTATCAGCGGTCAGAGCAAATCGTAATTCAAGCTATATTTCCATGCCTTTGAGTTTTGTTCGTAACGAGGCCTGCAGAGAAAGAGAGTTTGTGATCAATTCCACAAAGTTGGCTCCAAAAAGACATCTGAATGTTATATTTGGATTTCGCTGGTACTTGCTCCCTACTCTATGTAATTTTAATGAGACAGGAAAGAAGGATCAAGTCGTAAAAGGGCGAAGGAGATTAAAGATACGAACTAATTCGGACGACTCGGGCGCCGGCTGCAGAACAGTTCTTGCCTTTAAAGACTCAACAAAGCCTTATTCTCTTTGAACAAAATGCTGGTCCACTTGTTTGATCCTGGGCCGTCTGCTCGCCTTCCTCGTCTCCAGAGGTTGTTATCTTTGCTGACATAACATGAGAACCCCCCCCCCCCACCGTGAGAAAGATAGTACTGCATACAGAATGGAGTCGGTCTTTAGTTAATGAATTAAATCTTTTAACTATAATTTGTATTTTCATTGGGAAGTTGGCAGACTTCACAAGGATTGACAACAGCAGGAAGTACGAAAGTTTTCTCTCGTGTTTATGTGGCTTTGTCCCATGTAAACCCAAACTGTTCTCATGGCAACGTACCCGCATGTCGTGTCACCTTTATGCACATCAGACAAAAGGTGCACTGTGAGCTAAAGGAACCATTAGAGGCCAGTATCTCACTTTTATTATGCATACAGTTGCTGCAGCTGGATAAAACATTACAGATAACCAAATCGGCTGTTGTGAACTAGGCTGCCTTTGATCTCTTGTCCTGTGGCACAGTCCTGTGTTTGGCGCACCACAATTTTAGGATTAAGGAATAATTCACTACACCTTTTTGTTTGCATTAAGTTTCCTACCAAAGTGAAGATTGGTTGTGTTTTTTTTTTTATGCCATTCCTTTGGACGTCACACAGACAGATATATATATGGAAATATATACCTTATATTTTAGTTTAATTCTTCTCCTGCCCCTCAGGTGGCGATAACAGCTCTGATACGGAGAGCGCCCCCTCCCCATCTCAGGCTGACACTTCAAGGTCTGGTGACTCCAAGAGGGGCGACGCAACAGGAGACACTCGCTGCTCTGAGCAAGTCAAATGTCAGTCCAATAGCGGGAAGACCCCGGAGTCCTCGTACGGAGAACTTTGTGTCAAGGAAGAGAAAAGCCCAGAGAGTGAGGCCGGATCCCAGGATGCCCGGGTAACCTCTTATGCCGGCTCAGTGCATCCCAAAACTGAACCTCAGGATGTAGAGTTGAAGACCGGAGAGGTTCAGGTCAAGATGGAGCCTGAGGTCAAGGAGAGAGGAGACAAGGGAGATCACGGTATGAGGGAGCTCCAGTCAGATAATGATTCCAGCGCCACTTGCAGTGCTGATGAGGATGTGGATGCAGAACCTGAAAGGAGGTGTGTTATCACAATCGCCATCTTTCTGCAGTAATGAAAGATGTTTGTGTTTTTTGAGTGTAACATTTTGCTGTGTGCTTCTTCAGATTACTCTCCATGGAAAAGCCTTCACTGCTTAGTCCTCCAGGTTCGGTGCTGGTATGCTCACCCATGCAAAGTCCACTCAATATCCAGCAGCTGCAGCAGAGGGCAGCTACCATCCCGCCCATGGTTAGTCTGTTTCATGGTCTTTATGAGCAGCTATATGTGCCGGTGCACCCAACAGTTCCCGTGTGTAATGTGCTGGCAGTGTCAATGTGTCAAAGATAAGTTAAATGCATTTCCTAAGTTGTATAGAATCATACTTTCATTTGTGTAAAATTTGTCTTGCATCCCCTTACCAAGGAGTTCGTTTCTACGTGAAGTTTCTATTCACAGTACTCGTCTCTCATCTGAATCTTTTTTACTTTCCAACTCCTTTAGGCGTCTGGTCATTTTGGCCCTGGAGGTTTGCCCATGAGTGGCTTTGCCATGCTGCAGCACCAAATCAAAGCAGCGCACGAATCGGCGCACCAGGAGGAGAGGCAGCGGCAGGATCAGGGAGACCTGGAACGCCGACCGCCTTTCAACACCCGCAGCCCCACCATCCTAGACAGAGACGGTGCGATAACAAAAACCCCCATTCTGTTCTCATCTCTTCTTTCTTTTGTTAATCACCCCATCAGGCTTTTTCCTCTTGCTACCAGCAGTGAAGTATTTTTTTTGCAAATTTGTATAGTTTCAAAGTAAGGCCGTATGAAGCAGGCCCTCCAGGCCTTTTTTTTTAACTGTATGGCTGGGGCGTTGCAGATGGGAACGCTTGTTCTTTCTGTGATGTCACATATGATTCCGCTTCAGAAAGAGAGATCAACCGGGCAAACTGCAAACGTCTTATGTTTTGAAAGGTTTTCAGCACCTTTTAGTTGGCGTGCTGTCGAAGGGGAGAGCAGCTGTCAGTGAACTGCTGAATTTGAAACTGAATTCCACCTTTGTTTTTTGGGGGGTCCCAAGACAGCATAAGTTGTCCGTTCTAGGTCAGCTCAATGCTCACTGGCATTGAGATCTTGTTCTAATAGTGGTTGTCTTCCCTTTGTCCTTATGCCTGTGTACTGCAGGTCAGCCCTACATGCCTTATGACCTGAAGCTGGCTCTGGACCACGAGGCCCACATTGGTCGGCCAGGCTCTCCCTACAGACTCTCCCCCAGAGAGCTGAATAAGGCCTCACCCCAGCCTGATCCCAACGCCCCCAGTATATCCCGCTACAGTGTGCCACCAGGTAAAAGCACACGCCTTCACCCCTTCTTGCTTCCCCTTTCCTCTGCCGATTAAAAACTAATATTGCCTGGCTCTATTCGTTAGCAGAATCACCCAAAAACAAATAAATTTACATAAAATATTTTGCCAAAGACAGGTGTTCTCATATTCCAAGGATGGTGGCAGTTTTGTGACGATTTTTAAAGGATATCTGAACATTGTGCGAGAGGGACATTTTTTATACTTTTTTCTTATATGAGCAGGTTGAGAACAAACAAACATGCCCACTGGACCCTGGAGGAACTCTCACACAGACAGCAGCATTTAATTTTTTACGGAAAGAGCGTGAGGTGTGCTGCCTCCAAGAGGGCGACTCTTGGTCTCGAGTGGGATTTTTGTGCATTACGATCCAATCGTAACTTTCCCGAGAGACGATGAAGCAGACGGCAGATATGAGCCAAGGTTAATTCAAGACCAGGACAGGCTATTCAGAGACGACATTATTGCTTACTTTAGCCTTTGCTGACATTTGTCAGAATGAAGCTGAGTAATTTTCATGCAGTATAGTTAATTTCAGGGAGGCTTTCCAGTAGCAGGGACATCTGTCAATGGACACAAAATGTCCAAGTACATTTTTACTGTTAACGTATTTATGTCTAAAATGTTGCTCTTAGAATCTGTTGTGTTGATTTTGTTATATATTTTTTACCCCCCCAGTCCTCCACCCTGCCCCCAACCAGCTGATCCAGAGTTTACAAGATGGAGTCCGAGTGACGTTCAGCAGACCCAGTCGACCTCCCAACATTCCCTCGCCTCCTCCGCTCATTCCAACCACCAAGCCCACAGACAAGCCCTCCTTCATTCAAGGAGGCTCCATCTCCCAGGTAAGGTTTTTGATGATAAAACTTTGTCAGTGCATTCATTTGTTTTGAATACGTGGCTTATATTTTCTGTTTCTACTCTGAAAACAAAGTATATTTGTGAACAGCCATAAATAAATTAAAAATACACATTACCGGTAATTTATTTCCACTCTTGTTAATCAGTAGAGCGATCGGTTATTTTTCCTGCAACCCTGGGTGATAAATCCGTTTTAAATTGCCAGGAATAATTTATTTGTGAAACACAGTTCAAGGTTGCCTGGAAATAAGGAACAATGCAATGCAGGAGAGAAAAAGTTCTAGCTCTATAGAAAAGTAATTCCCAAATGTATGATCATGTAAATGTATCCCGAATAGCAGCAGTCCCTCTGTGTAACAGAGTTTATAAAGGAATAATTATAGCAAATGAAAGATTAGCGATATTACCAGTGTTTTGTTTTCATGAACACTGACCTGAAATGTGAACTTCGGTCCTAAATTCCCAGGGAACTCCAGGAACATACTTGCCATCCCATGCCGTGTATGGGCCGGAAGGGACTAAGAGCTCTGTGGGTTCCATCTCTCTGGGTCTGCCTCGACAGCAAGATCCTAATAAGCCCGGTAGGACGACCTGACATGTGCTACAGCATTAATTCATAGAGCAGCTGAGGCCTAGTAGTACTCGATTACTAAATTCATTACTCACTTTAATTCAGTCAGGAATCACAACCCTTTTTTTTGTGCATTGGGACACTTCAACAGTTAATAATTATAATTTTATTTTATTCAGATTGTATTTGTGCTTCCCCAGAGTTTGATACAGAGTCTTGTAATTATATTTTTGGCAGGTATTTTGTGTGTAGGTAGCTATATTATCCACGTATTCTGACTAAAGTCAAACTGTGTTTTTCTGTGTGAATCTCTAGGAGCTGCTGTGCCTTCAATACAGGATGGCAGAGGAAACCCAGCAAAGGTGGCAGAGGGTCTACTTTTCAGAGGATCAATCACTCAGGTAAATGACCAGATGAAGTTTCTTTTTATTTTAATACATGACAGAGGTTTTGAATAGATTCGTGACGTGGTGCTTGTTTTTATGCTCCGTTCCATGCAGGGCACGCCGGCCTTGCCCCAGTCCAGCATTGCTGCGGACCTTCTGAAGGGCACAATCACAAAGTTGGCCACAGAGGACCTGAGCTGCCCAGAAAAGAGCAGGGGAGAACAGCTGGCTAAAGGTCATGTCATCTATGAGGGCAAGAGTGGTCACATCCTCTCTTATGACCGTAAGACTTTTGATTGTTGATATGCTAACTATTTGAGGATTCCTTTTATCAAGTTTGCAATTTGTTTATAATTTTCTTTTTGTCTAAAAGCCATCAAGAACTCCAGGGAAAACACACGTAGCCCCAGAACAGGCCATGAGTTGAAACGTACTTACGACATGATGGAGGGACCCATGGTCAAGGGACATCCCGGTAGGGAAGGAGCTCCTTTTGAAGGTATTACTTGTGTGTAAATGAGATAGCACTATATGTCCTTATTTGTTCTGCATCAGGAAATGATTTGTGTTTGTAATTGTTTGTCAGGTTTGATTAGCAGAGCCATGCCCAGAGATGGCCTGCATGGAGACTCTAAGGAAAGGCCACTGATGACTGGATCTATCATGCAAGGTAGTGTTTGTGAAGCTCGCAGCATTCAGACATCTCTCACAGCTTTAAAGAAAATCTCAAATACGCACTTTACACATTTCTCTAGGGACACCGAGAACTGCTGCAGAGACTTATGAAGAAGCCTTGAAGTACGGAAAACAAATAAAGCGAGAGAGTCCCCCAATCCGCTCCTTCGAAGGGGGTATTGGTAAGGGCAAGCCCTATGAGGGGGTCAATACTATAAAAGAGTTGGGACGTTCCATTCATGAAATTCCAAGACAAGATCAGTCTGGCCAGGACCTTTGCAAGACTCCTGATCTGTCAGACAGGAGGGTTATGGAGGGCTCCCTAACTCAGGTATGTTTTAGTATTTCGTATTCCATATGCAAATCACGTGGTGGTTGTAACTAGAATATTGAACTGATGGTTCCTTCCCTGCACCAGATCCATTCTCTCAACCAGCCTACCATCAAGCACAACGTCAAGTCCCTAATCACCAGTCCCACCAAGATCTCCCACGGCATGCCCCAACTCGAGGCCATGGAACGGGTGAAATATGAGGAGAGCAAGGCGGTACGCCACACGTCTGTGGTGAACTCCACGGCCTCTGTTCTGCGCTCCACACACCAGGAGACCAGCAAATCCCAGCTTAGCCCGGGCATGTATGAGGACGCCAATGCTCGCAGGACCCCGGTTAACTACAGCACCAATCCCGTGTCCAGAGGATCACCCATGCTGGGACGCGCTCCAGAGGGTACGGCCCATCACTTTTGCAATTTAAGGTTTTCAGATACTTCTTACTTTGCTGACACGGTGGAGTCTTCGGAGTGTAAATATTCATCCACACGCTGATTTTCTCCAATTTAGAAACTCGCACCTCCCGAGACATTTTCATCTCAGAAATTCACTTTTAAATGTGTAGAAGAACAATGAGATGATTAATAATCCATCGATCCATTAATAATGTCCATCCTTGTTCTATAGAGGGTGTGCTTGACCTCTGTTCACATTTACTGTCCATTCTTGTATTTATTTCTTTGACAGGTATGCTTCCATCAGATGAGGATATAACGAAAGAAATAATTAAACTGTCCGTGTGGTCTTTCCTCCTTCAAAGGTGCAATAAGCTCTTCAAAGACTGCTTCACATGAAAGGAAGAGTGCCCTGACCCCGACACAGAGAGACAGCGTCCCGGCCAAGTCCCCAGTGTCGGGTAGTGACCCATCTCACAGCCCCTTCGACCCCCATCATCGGTCTGTTGTCCCTGGGGAAGTGTATCGACCCCACCTGCCTCCACACCTCGACCCCACCCTGGCCCTCCACAGAGTGTTTGACCCTGGTAAAGTCTTTCTCGTCACGCCCACAAACAGAACGATGTGTTGATGTCAGCTGTTGTGACCAGTATCTGAGCCATCGTTACATGTGTGTTTTTTTTTTCTCTTCTCTCAATTGTCCATGACAGCGTTCATGTTCCCCAGGCAGCCATCTCCCACCGGCTACCACAACACCTACCAGCTGTATACCATGGAGAACACACGGCAGACCATCCTAAATGATTATATCACTTCACAGCAGATGCAAGTCATCCCCAGGCCTGACATGGCCCGAGGCTTGTCACCACGGGAACAACCTGTCGCCATCCCCTATGCAGCTGGAACTCGAGGTATGACCCGCCACCAGCTGGCCTTCTCCCACCTGCCATTAGAGGCTGTGGGCGGGAGGGGCTGTAGTATGCAGTCTGTGTATTTGTGAAGTAGTGGCTACCTTTTCCAGACGCCCAGAAGCAAATGACCCTGTCGAAATTTGCTGATTTGCTCTTGATTTTGGGGCTGCAACTGATTTGGCAACCACTCAAATTATCAATCTGTCCTTGGAAGCACTGCAGGCGGTGGGTTTCCGTTGAGTGTATACGGTGTTTATACATTCAGAAATTGCTGGATTGTTTTTTTGTTGTTCACCGATGGCCCTTTGCTTCTGTCTGTAAAAGGGATTATTGATCTAGCACAGATGCCTCCAACTATCCTGTTGCCTCACCCTGGGGGAACAGGTACTCCCACTTTGGAACGCATCGCCTACCTCCCTGGAGCACAGCCCCCTTTCCCTACTAGGGCTTTCAACCCGAACTCCATATCGCCAGGTGAGGACTCCTCCCTATCCCATCCCTACACTCCGTGTTCCCTCAAACCTCTGTAAGGCCTCCTGAGAGAATTTTACTACAATGGAAGAAACCCGAGACTTATCCACTCCCGATGCTGCTGTTTTTGTGATGTGTCTGTACTTGTATGTTTTTTGTATTTTGTCATTACTGTTACATGTAGCACGACTTCACCGAGAAACATTCCTAGTCAGTGAACCCTCATTGACAATGGCAATAAACTACTTCTGATTCTGATTCTGATCCATCCTGCTGAGACCCCATTTGTTGTGTGTGTGTATAACTTGCATTGTGTGATGTGTGCCATTTTTACTCTAGGCCACCAAGCCCACCTTGTTGCTGCTGCCGCTGCCAATGCAGAGAGGGAACGGGAGAGGGAGCGTGACCGGGAGCAGCAGGAGAAAGAGAGAGAAAAGGAAAGAGAAAGGGAGCAACGGGAGAGGGAACGAGACCGGGACCGGGAGCGGGAAATGCGGGAACGGGAACGGGAGCGGGAGCGGGAACGGGAGCGGGAACGGGAACGAACCAATGATTACATTCGGGGAGGTTAGTTGTTTTGTTGTTGCTTTTAAGAACAGCATTAACTCATCAAAGTGTTATTCTTTTTGTCTGTCTTGAAGTTAATCTGATAATAAAACCACGTTTTATATTACAGTAATTCTGTATATCATTTGTTATATCATTTTGCGTGTGTGTGTATCTGTATAGCATTTAAAAAAGTTTTTCTCAGTGTTATTAGCATTGATTTGAGTGTTTTTAGACGGCCGGAACAGATTCAATTGTTTTCAGTTATTTTATGTGGGCAAAATGTATCCGATATACGAGCGATTTCCATTACTAGCTCGGTCTAGGAACGAATTATACTCGCATGTCAGGGTATTACTGTATTATTTTATCATTCAGTAGGGTCATAAGTGAGCGTGGCAGTGTCGTCTTAGTAGAGGGTTCATGAAGCCATGTCTTTCACTGTGAGCTGACCTGGAGAGGGCTGCTGGTCAAAGCAGGAAGGATGCGCCATCCTCTTCATCACACATACTCATTTATATTTCGCATGGGAATGCAATAATAATGAAACCGTCTGTAAAACCCTGAACTGCTGTTGACAAGCTGTGTTTTACAGCACTGTGTATAATGTTGACATAGAGTGGCGTAGTAATATTATGACCATTAGAACATGCTTCTGGTCACTTCATTTGGAAACCCGTTGCTACAACTGTCCTCTTGGTGTGTATCAGGTGGACCGGAGCAGCCGGGCCGGCCAATGAGTCGGGGCTACCTTCACTCCCCTTCTCCCTCGCTCAGGACGCAGGATGTTGTGGTTCAGCAGCAGCAGCAGCAGCGGCCGAGCATCTTTCAGGGCAAGAGTGTCATCACTTCTCTGATGTAGGTCTCTTCGTCCTAACTTTCATGGAAACACTTACGCTATCTGTGTGTCTGCTCTGGTAGTCGTATACATCCTAACGTGGAAATGTGTTTGACGGCCTCACTTCTTCCTCAGGGCCCATTCGGCGCCAGTGACGGCCGCCGTCCAGAGTAGCTCTCGCTACAGCACTGCAGCTGACGCCCTGGCTGCGCTGGTGGATGCCGCTGCCTCTGCCCCACAAATGGACGTGACTAAGGCGAAGGAGAGCAAACACGAACGGGACGACGATATGTCTGCTAGGCGACCTGCCAGCCTCTCTGACCAGCAGCAGCAGGAGGCGGAAAGGCGCCCCATGCAGTCACCGTATGGTGCCATGTCTCTGCCAGGGGGTAAGCCTCATTCAGGTTACCCCGATGGGCCTGCAGTTAAAGATAAGGCCCCTCAAACCTCAAAGTCCCGCATCGAAGAGGAGCTGCGGACCCGCGGCAAGACGACCATCACAGCTGCTAACTTCATCGATGTCATCATCACGCAACAGATAGCGTCGGATAAAGACTCAAGAGAGCGAGGCTCTCAGAGCTCTGACTCCTCGAGCAGCTGTGAGTGTCGAATGCATGGAGGTTTACAGCTGTATTCATAATTTAGCAAATATCATACAGACCGAGCCCAAACTCTAGTTGTGTCCTTTGTTTGTCCTTTGTAAGCAGCAACTCTTTGTATATATTTATCCTGCAGTATCATCCAGTCGTTATGACAACAGTGGTGCGGGAGCCATTGAGGTGATTAGTCCTGCTAGTTCCCCGGTCCAATCACAACAAGACAAAACGGAAGAGGGGCAACAACAGGCAGGTAGGAACATCTGCCTTGGATTATACAAATAACTTATTTAAATTATGTTCGGTTTTGGTGCTACTAAGGCTAAATGTAGCTGTTAGTCAAGTTGCGTTAACACACTATGGCTTGAATTACTTAACTTACTGACTCTTGTCATTTGAGAATCCTTTCCTCTGCACCAGGAAATAATATATATACATTGCTGCAAGAGTGTAATCTCTTCTGACCGCTCCTTATCTCATCCCGATTCTCTCTCCAAAACGCTGTTTCTTGTGATCTTCCACCAGCTGGTATGCGGGCGTACGACATGAGTCGCTACCGTTCGGCAGGAGAGCCCCCGCAGGCCAGCCCCCAGCAGCCTCCCTCCTCCCAGGCTGACAGCTACTCCCAGGTCACCAAGACTCACCGCGTCATGACCTTGGCAGACCATATTTCGGTAAGAATAAATGCGCATACCGGGTACATACCAAATCATGCCCTAACTAACGTGGTTTTGTGTTTGCTCCCCGTCATCCAGCATATCATAACCCAGGACTTTGCCAGGAATCAGGACCCTCCTACTGCCTCCTCCTCAGCTTCTACCACATTCCAGAGCATGGTGCCTCCAGTGTCCTCTTCAGCTCGAGTCAAGATGCCGAGCCGCTACAGTCCAGAGAATCCGGTCACGAATCCACACCACCAGAGACCATCCAGCAGAGTTTCCCCAGAGAATGGGCCTGACAAACCCAGAGCCAGGTGCATGGATCAGCCACTTAACTCTAATCATTAAACACAATTACTTTACTATTAGGCATTTTTCTTCTAACATTGGTGTCCCGCTCCCTGTCCAGACCGGGTAAATCTCCAGATCGAGGGGGCCGGCAGACGGAGAGCTATGAACCCATCTCTCCACCACAGAGCTATCAAGGCATGGACAAACAGGAGGCTCCACCCCAGAGACGAGAGGCTGAGTCTGAAATCAGGTAAGAGTCCTCAAGCCGATGAGCCACTACATCTCTAAATACAGTTTAATCTTAATTAAGAATTTGTTCTGATATTTAAATATTGAATTAAAAATGTTTTCTGCTTTGTTGATGCCATTCTTATTCCTGTCTCATAGTCCGGCTCGCTTGACTTCCACTGTTCTTACGCCATTAACCTTCTGTTAATATTTTCAGTAGTGCTTTATCCCAATAATTCTTTCAGCATTTATGCTTTTGTCTCATTTCAGGAGTGACTCGCGGTCCCCGGGGAGTGTCAGCTATCTACCCTCCTTCTTCACCAAGTTGGAGAACACCTCGCCACTGGTGAAATTCAAGAAGCAGGAGATCTTTCGTAAGTTGAACTCCACCTCTGGTGTCAGTGATTCTGATGTTGGTAAGTGGGTCTTTTCCTCGTCCTTCAAACTAACATGCATGGGTCAAGAACATAGAATAAATTATGTTAATGTGTGCATGCAAAACATTTGCTTTTAACAAATTAATTGTAATTTCCCAAGTGCATTCAGCACGTATCAACATTTTGACGTTCTTGACTCATGATCTTAAACCCAATTTCTCATCACACACTTAGTTTTAGATTTTTTGTTTGTTTCATTATTGTGTGCTCGTCTTGCAGGTAATGCACAACCAGGCACAGAGATTTTCAACTTGCCTGCTGTGACCAGCTCCAGTGAGTAGCAACACAATCACCGGGACACGTCCCGTATCCAGTGATGTCTCTTTTCTCACTGTAGGTTTTTTTTTTGCGTTTTTGATTTGTAGGCAGCATCAACCCCAGGAATCACTCCTTTAGTGACCCTGCCAGTAACCTGGGCCTGGAGGACATCATCCGCAAAGCATTGATGGGAAACCTGGAGGAGAGACCGGAGGAGAACCATGGAGTAATAGGGGCTCAGGTTGCCGTCAACAACACGACCGGCACAAGCAGTGACGCTCGCCAGGAGACCAATTTTTCGCCCAGTATGGGTAGGCATGAAAAACATGGCCTGGAGAGCAAAGGCGGGATCTTATGTTGAATGTGTTTTCTATTCTACACCTCCTTATTGGAATGTACAGGGAAGCAGAAACAAGGCAAAGCCAGCAGCAGGAAGGCCAAGTCACCCAATGTGGGTCAGGCCTACTCTGGAGGAGAGCGCCCCTCTTCAGTGTCCTCCGTCCACTCCGAGGGCGATTATCACAGACAAGCTCAAGCCCAAACACAATGGAGCTGGGATGACCGACCCTCATCCACGGGTGAGCCTATCAGACCGTCCGAAAAGACATCCCTAACCCTGTAAAACAAGACTAGGAGCCAGCTTCTTCCTTCTTCTCTGCTCAGGATCCATGCAGTTTCCATACAACCCGCTGACCATGCGCATGCTGAGCAGCACACCACCCACCTCCATCGCTTCCCCCGCCATACAGAGCCAGCAGCAGCCGTCTCCAGCCGTAGCGCCGGTTGCCCAGCAGCGCGTTTGGCAGTCTCTGCTGTCGGAGCAATACGAGACCCTGTCTGACAGCGATGACTGAACTCTGCGTTCTCCAGCACTAATAGAGAGGCCCATGATGTCTGTTCGCCCTCTCCCCTATAATTAACCTCGCTCGAAGGCGAGTGAGTAAAGAAGATGGGGCGGGGTCCTTTTTTGTTTTTGGTGCTATGGTGCCCCCTGGCTGTTAGCTCAGAGTACAAGCAGCGGCCTGTGACGCAGGCAGGGCTGTCCGGGACAAGACTTGTTTTTTGTCTGGAAGCACTCGCCCCACCTGTGTGTGGGGGGGGGGGGGTGTGTGGGGGGGCTAAACTAAACTTGACTGAGGCGATGGTATAATGAAGATGATGAACTTACCTTGTAAAAAGAAACAACATCAGAGACGATTTCTGAGTTTTGTTTGATTTCTGTAAAGATATGCCTTGTCTTTAAGAAAATCCTTATATGTAAATAGGGTAACTTTTTGCCGTGTTTTTCTTAACTTGATTATTTCTTATTTTAATCTTGCTTCTAAATTGATCCACTTTTAAATGAGAAGAGGAAGGGTGTATTCATCAAAATCACAGCTGGTCTCTCAATAGGCCGCCCCCGCCCTACGTCACCAGACACCCACTCTGATATTTCTTAACACAGCGATGCTCAGAGAGACCGCACCTTTGGTTTTGTACTTGACCGTGAGTGGAGCAGTCAGACTACGCCACTCCGCCGAGCGCCACCAGAGCCTGAACACCAAGGGACATTAAGGAAGAAACAGATGAACATTTCAGCGTTGATATATAACATCTATCTTTACCACAAAGTGGAGATAATGCATGGATTATAACGATAAGATGGTAGAAGTCATCACATTCGAGACAAAGTCATGTCTGCAAAACAAGTTGAGAACACTGGTGTCAGCAGAAAGATGAAAAGTCTGATATAAGCTTAATTTTGCCACAAAATATGTCCTTATGACTACTCCTTGGACCCGGTCTGAATAATGAGTGAGCCAATGTGTTTCTTCTTTTCTTTTTGCCCCCCCCCCCCCCCCCATAGAGCCATGGTATGTCACATGTAGCTGTCTCTCACTGCAGTTTCCAACCTGTCCAGAATGATCTGCTCTGCAAAGTTGTCATGGTAAAAGCTTCTTGCCATGCCTTGTGACTTGAGAAAGAAGGCAGCTTTAAATAATTTTCTCAGAGATGCACGTTAGTGTTTGATGTTTTTATTTGTTTCTGTAGTCCCTCTTTTTTCCCCTCTTCTTCTTTTGTCCTGACAAATCTGAATAATGTAAACTGTTTTTCCATCAGACAAAAAGACTAAACTAACCAAACATAAAGAATGGTCTGCACCATTATTGCACTTTTTTTTCTTTGTAACTTTTTACAACAACAACAACAACAACAACAAAAAGTATACTACCTGCTGTTTAACTTATTCAATCTCCAGCACAGGAGTATTTTAAGATGTGCTTTAATTTTTCCCCCCACCACTCAGAATTCTGAATGTTTTGACTTTGTCTTTTCTTGTAGCTCGTACATGATTTTTGGTGTGACACTTTCATAGCAGTTACAGTTTTAAGTGTATTGGTACCATTAAATATCACTGCTTTCATTGTCAGTCAACCGGTATACAGCTTTGAATATCAATCAATAGTAGCTCAACTTCATAAACGATAGTAACGCTCATGTGAAAGTCTTTTGTTAAAGGTATGTATCAAAAAAAACAAAGCAGCATATTTTGGCTTTCTCAGCTTTCACTTTGCTCAGTTAACAGATTCCCTCTGCTCTAAATTTGATGTTTGTTCCTTTCAATCTGAAATAACCTGTCATAGCAAATGTTCAGATTTTTTTATTTGTCACTTTCAACATCTTTGTTATTCACCCCGTTCAGAAGGGATGTTTATGTGTTTACAAAGGCAACGACAAAGAAAGTTTGCAAACTTGAATCTTAAAGAAAGCCGACATGAAGCCGAAAAAGAATTGGAGCATCTTTTCAGCTCTCTATCAAACAGACAGTGGTGACCTTTTTTGTCTTTTCAAATTGTGACTTGAAAACCCGTGTATCCTATGATGTTGAAATGCAATGTTTGTATCGCACAAATGTCTCTTAGTAGGCTATTACAAGAGTTCAGACCAATCAAATAAAGTGGTTCAGTTTTCCACCACTGAAAAATGTCCAGTTCCTTCACGGGTTTGCTGCAAATTTCAAAAGTAGGATTCTCATTCAGTTGTATCGTGTTTACAGTATAAATAATGGCAATAGGTTTCCTGCAACCTACTTAGAAATGAAACCATAAGACAATTTGGCATCTATTAATTAACGATAGATCGACTAATATAACATAGGCCTATCAATTGTTTTGACGTTTGTCGGTCCCAACAAGACGCGTGACATCTGTTACCAATAATTATGGTGTGTATCGATGACAATTATGTTCTGTATAATTGATAATTATACTATGCTTTTATTTATTGTGAAACAGTTTTATTTAAGCAATACTTGAGCATATTCTAGTACCGTTGAGGAGGAGGAGGAGAAGAAAATAATCTTACTAGTTTAGTAAACTTTGCAACTGAGATTTAACTGACAGAAGAATCTTCTAAGGATCCATGTCGATCCACACACTCCAATGGTGAAGGTGGCGGTAACCACCCGAAAAGAAGAGGAAGCTAATTTTACTAGCTTAGAAGGCTTCGCAACTGACATGAATAATTACAAGCAAGTTTATACCTGACAGGGGGTTTGTAAAGAACATTAAATACGCTCTTTTTCATATACGTTCATAATGCGACAGAAGAATCTACTAAAGTCGATCCACATGCCAATCCAGAAGGTGGCGGTAATGCACACCAACCGCCAAAATAAAAAGAAACGAAGAAGGAAGCAGAACAGTTACTACCTACTGACTACGTCATCGTCAAAATGCTGTCGTTTTTGCCTGCAGTGGCCGAACAACTTATACGAGATATTAAAAAAACATACGAAGAAACATCGCAAAGTAAGACAACTGTCATATAAAGAGATATAGTGGCCCGCCTACCATGCTAAAAGTTAATGTTGCGTTAGCATTTCTAGCTAACAGTAGGTTGTTGTTGTTGTTGTTTTTGTTGGAGCAGAGTGTGTCAAACGGGTTTGAATTCAAAGCAATGTCCCGAGCTACGTTTCTAGGGGGGGGGGGGGGGGGGGGGGTAGTTGACCTTTCATAATTAAAAGAAAAGACAGCTCTGTTATTAATAATTTTGTCAGCAGGAGGCGCTGCGGCTACAAGAAAGCACACAGCATCAATTAGCATCGATTACAGTGACCCTTCGGTTTAGGTGTAGGCCTTTTTCACAGCAGACATTTTGACTTCCTAGTTGTAATAGCTCAGGTACGAATAATACTAACAATGGCATTGTTCTATTTACAAGCCACATTTATTAATGGCCTCCATTAATGACTTTATACAACACAGCTCTATTACAATACTGTGTTCTGTTAGCCGAGCAAGTATACAAGGACGATGTGTTTCTGAATGTAGCACAGTTACCTCAACAATCAACACAAAGCAGACTCGTCCTGAGGAAAGAACACACATCCCGATTTTTATAATGCAGTTCATGTTTCATTCTTAAATCTGTGCAATGCTTTTAAGAAATGACTTTTTTTTTTTTTTCTTCTTTGCAGTCCCAGATGATTTGCTGAGTGCGTAAGTATCCGTTTTCTCATTCTCATTGATGAGTAATCCTGAGTAAAGAGACGTGACTGAATCTGAGCAGATATGTTTGGAAAACACAGAGGAGGAAAAGGTCGACATTTTCTCAGACTGGATTTGCCGAAGTGACGTAGAAGAGGGTCACGATGTTGATTGTTACTGAGACAATTCCCCTACTAGCGGCTTACTGAAAGTGAAGGGGCGCGTACTGCTTGGGTTGATCAGTATAATGACATTAAATATGTCCTTGTGCCATATCAGCCATCATATTGTTAGTATTTTATGATACCCTTTTGAAATGGCTTGTTTTCTTTAATAGGTGAAGGTATGATGTCTTTATTTCTGCCCTTAAATTTATTGTAAATGAAAATCTAGTTCTAAATCACAAAGCTAATTGTATAAGGATTCGAGATCTGTTTCCTCGTGTCTTTCAGGCTGAAGTTCGTCTTCGGGCCGTGTGCGCTGCAGGCTTTGGACCTGGTGGACCAGCGTTCAGTCACCTGCCTGTCTTCTCCCAGTGGACGCGAAGCCTTCCAGGTCCGTTGCGCTTCTAGCATCCAGCCTACACAGTTTGATACTTTCAGCTAACGCTTCAATCTCTGTAACGGCTCCATGTGAACAAACCAGCAGCAGGGCAGCCGTGGCTCGTCCTGCTGTTAGCAAAGCAACAGGAATTAACGCTGATGATGAGTTAAAATTTAGATCCTGCATCCACGTATTCCCAAACGCGCTTTGCAAAAGCGACTACGGATTTGAACAAAGTGCCTTGTACCAAAGAAGAAGAGCTTGACTGGTGGGGAGGAGCCAGTGAGTCCACTGAGGTCGGGGCCATTGTGACCTAAATTTCCCGTAAACTCCTTCAGACTTGTGTCCAAACAATGCGAAACACAAAGCAGCTAAATAAGGACGCGGGCCGTGTTCTGTCGGGATGCTTTTAACTCGGTTCTTTATTGTTTCACGTCATTTCCTTCAAGGCTGCCTGGTCTTTGTGATCGAGCAGCGTGTGCTGGAATTTCTTTTATATAATAGGCTATTTTTATTGTGGGAAAATTCTTTTTAATCGTAAACTGCAGTTCTTTTGTGGTTGTGACTCTTATGCTGTGTGTCTTTTTTTTTTTGTACATAGATTTTATTGAATTTTTGTTACAGAACATAAACAATAACAAGCACTCTGTAATCAAATATATCAAAATACAAAGAAATATACACCACCATCCAAGATAAAGTCGCTTCATATAACTCCATACCATCGTCACTCAAAAACCCAACCCTGTAACCCCGCACCGCCCACTCGTTTCGCTCTAAGAGCAAAGAGAGAAAAAAAAAAGGAGAAAATCTAACAAAGTTAAGAATTAAAATATAGAAATAACTGAAATAAATACAACAAAAATAATAACGTGCACAGTAAATTAAATCAAGTCACCAGGAGACAAAAACAATAAGTTCTGAGGTAGATGATGACATTAGATCACGGGGACACTCCTGCTGTGTGTCTTTTGTAAAGTTAGGGATATGCAGATGACACTCTGACCTTTTGATAAATAGGTTGGTGATCAGAATGTGTGGCTTTGAACGGGCTGCAGGTTGAAGGTGTTGATGTGTGTTTGAAGGTCACACACTTCTCCTTCTGGACTCTTTATTGCTCCACTGTTTACTTCCCGCTCGGCAGCTCTTCACCCAACGCCGCGGGTAAAGCAATAATTCATCCTGTTGTTAAATAGATTTATTCATGGCCTTGACATTGTGTGGATGTAGATTTTATCATGAGACACGAGGTTTGGTATCACTCACACGAACGTATAAGCTGTTTAGTGATTCGTATTTATGTTGTACGTAAGTATTTCTAAAGTGTGCAGAAACAGGAACTTTCAATCCATCATGCGGGAATTCCCACGATATCACAGACGTTTCCCCCGCATGAGCAGCCAGCTGGAGGGAAGCTGATCAAGGTCACTCTGACATCGCGTTGGGCCCGATGACCGCAATGTGGCGGTTGTTAAACATCTAGAAGAGGGCAAAGGTGTTGGACGACGTTTGAGGAGCAGTGACTCAGAACCTCTGAACCTCCTGGAGGACGGAGGAAACCTTCAGATGTATCGTCACAATTATTCTGAGGATGCTCGTAGCGTAAACGGGAACACGCGGAATGAGTGTCGGAGAGATGCTGAGGTATTTGATAAATGAACACATTCTGCCGTTTCCTGTTAATACCCTGTTTCCATGGACACCGATGAGTTTCTCATGTTGTCATGGTTGCTTGTTTTCCTCTTCCCACCCAGGAATGAATAACTCATGAGCGTGTGGCATTTTTCCTCTTATCTCATTCTTAATGTTCGCTGACCTTTGCGTCGGGGCCGACGTCCTGGAGCTCGCTGGGATGCGCTTGTTCTAAGCAGTAATCCAACATGAGGCCTCTGATGGCGGCGCCCCCCCCCCCCCCCCACACACACAGTTCCATCTTTTCTTTTTATACACAATTATTCAATCTGAGGTTGTCTTTGTTTTACTTAAAATAGTTGGAGATCCGTCAAAAGTTTTATTATGAGATGCACTAAAAAAAAAGTTGTTTTGAGGAATCCGGGCTTCCGGCCAGGCGCTGTAAACCGAGCAGCGACGCCACGTCACAGATTTGGTCTGATGACAGCAGAAAACAAGAAGTGGCTTTCAGTAAACTTGGCTCTGGAGGAGACGCAGCAGCCCCCGGCTTCTCCTCCAGCCTTACCGGCTCTTTCCTGTGCTTTTATATAACTCACATTGCAGGTGAGGCGATGGTTGTTAATGTGAGTCGACGGCATGGAGACTTCATGCTTTGTCGTATGACAGATAAGATGCACACGCACACGCACACGCACACGCACACGCACACGCACACGCGCACACACACACACACACACGCACGCTCTGCCTGGTATTTGAAAGCCCTTGTCATCAATCTGTTGCAGGTAACCGGCGGCTCGGGGCGTTCGTACACCTGCTTGGCGTCGTGCCATTACTGCCCCTGCCCCGCCTTCGCGTACGCGGTGCTCCGCAGAAAGGAAGGCCTGCTGGTGAGTTTCAGGCTAACCGTTAGCCGCTAACGCAACAGACCCAGCACCATGTCCAGTTCTGATTACACACGTTTTTTTTTTTTTGTGTAAAGTTTTTATTACAAGCTAAACATCAACTGTCCCGAATGACGTTTTCTATTTCAATATGAGAAATGTTTGTTTTAAGCACGCAAAAAAAAAATCTTCCAAAGAAAACATGCAAGATATGAAAACGCTGTTTTTGATAGTGATTGAAATATTTAATTGTGGAAATATTTCAGATAAAAAGTATAAATAATGAGAACATTTTCATCGCGTTGCACCGACAGTGAGCTAAAGACTGAGAGCACTTTCCTTTACTGTGTCTAATGCTGGTTTTTTAGATTATTAGAGCAGCTTTTTTGGAGAATTTTAAACTGTAAAATTAGAGAAAATATGCAGACGAGTTTTCTCTATTATCTTGCAATGGTAGCGATTAAATGTCTGATATAAACATTAAGTCCTCCCTTTGACTTCAGCGGGACTGTATATACTGTGTGTTTATGTACAGAGTATACGATTATACACCAAAACTATTCTAGAGAAAGGACACGGTCCGGATAGAAGTGGGCGGAGAGCTAGTTCGAGTGGCGTTCCTCTCTGGAGCATCTTCAGACGAGATATCTCGGATATAAAAACGTCGTCTCCTGTTCCAAGTATCAGGAAGGTTCCCTTGAGGACGTGGCCAAAATCAGCCTTTTCAAATTCTAGCATGGCTTTGATAAAGTCAAAGCAGGTTGGAGGTCAGATGGAGCCGCACGGAGCCAAGTCCAGAGGAGCAGCTGCTGAACGAGCCTCGCCACCTTTCCCTTTCCTCCACTGTTTATCCATTTGTCCGTCCATTCTTTTGGGAGTTGCTGGAGCCAATCCCGCCTCGCTGTGGGCGAGAGGCGGCTGCACCGTGAAGCACTGGAGGAAATTGGATTTATAATTCATCGGAAGGGCCGAGGGTGAAAAGGAGTCAATGATTAACGCGTCGATCGCCCCGAGCTGAACGAGACGTTCAGTGGAGCTCCGTCTTCACGCCGCTCGCGCGCTGCTTTCAGGGAGGAGAAGACGCCCGCAGCCTTCGTCACGGCGACTTTAGTTTCACAGGAACGTTAGTAGAAATAGTGGAAAATCTTCTGGCCTTTTTCTTTGTTGGCTTCCGGTCACGTGACCAAACACGTTCGTTCACTTTGTGTTCTCCTTCCTCGCAGTGCAAACACATCCTGGCCGTCTACCTGTGTCGGGCTACGGGTGCGACTCGGCGGGACGCCGTGTCCGACCAGCAGATGTCCAGGCTGCTCAGCGGGACGGCGGCCCCGTGACACCGAGGGGCGTTCACTTACAGCAGGTGGAGAAACGACATTCCCACGCTCTTCTGTCGGACGCCGCTTCATTTATTTTCTTAGTCTGTTGCCAGGGAAACAACATCTCATCCATTATTTATCAGAATTCACTAGAAACAATCGAGTTCATTTTGACTTTAGGAATAAAGACCGATCTGTATCAATATAAACGTTGCCTTTATTAACAACATAATTCACCGTACATAGAGTTAGCATCGTGCTAAATAACGCTATCGGAGCCGTCGTTCCGTTGAATGAAAAACGCTCTGGAATGAAAGGCAGGAATGTTGATCCGGATCGAGCCGTCAGTAATTACAGTTAAAACCATGGAAAAGGCAACGGATTGTAGAAAGACGCACACCTAGAGTACGACACAACATCAGAGCTAGACGCCGCCGCTGCAATGCACCGAGGCTTTGGCACACGCCTGTGTTTTATAGCCCTTGAAGTTAGTCAGAGGACACGCCGGGGGAGGGGGGGGGCACTTAAACACAAACACCTACACAACGCCATCAATGACACACCCCAGTAGGCACCAAGGCTGCGTTCACGATTCTTCTTTTGGCCTTCACGTGACCAGAAACTGATATTGATCGAAGTTGTGAATGTGGACCCATCTGGAACCGAACAGAGAGGATTATAATGTGAATATAGCCTTTGATAAGCAGGGGGGGGGGGGGGGTTCACCAGCCGCACGAAGCCATTTGATCTGTAACATTCTCAACAGCAAGGTCACGTAATAAATAAATAAACGGCGTGGCGTGTAAAGGGAGCGTCATGAAGGCGTGGCTTCACAATGTAGCAACGTCCGCATCCTGTTTTCGGTCCTTAGCTTGTTTTAAGATGAAAAAAATAAAAAATAAAACCCTTCAAGATGCAAACGTGCCGTGCGGCTCGCCGTGTGACGTCCCGCGGCCCGGTCGGTTCATAAATAGCATCTGTTCTTCACATAACCGCACTCTTGTTCTGTAAACACGAGGAAACTCGGGGTAAATAAAAGTCAAGAGTGAAACGGCAGCGTTGACAGAAAGCCCCCCCCCCCCGCCCCCCCCGTGTCTCCTCTCTACAGCAGGGGGTCCACAGTCATGTGGATCTGGTCCCGCTTCCGCCGGCTGCCGTCCGAGCTGAGGTACGGCTCCGCCTCGCCGCACAGGAAGTTCTGTGCCAGGATCTTCTTGAAGGTGCTCCTGAAGTCCTGGATGCGGTAGGCGTAGATGATGGGGTTCACCGCCGAGTTGGCGTGAGACAGGATGATGGCCACGTACATGACGACCTCCGACCTCTTCAGCTCCTCGTAAAACAGCGTGAGGCAGTTGAGGACGTGGACGGGCAGCCAGCAGACGGCGAACAGCCCCACGATGATGGAGAGCGACTTGGCGGCCCGGATCTCCCGCCGCAGCAGGCTGTGGTGGGGGCTCTCGCCGTCGCCCACGCACTTCAGCTCGATCTGCCGCAGCTGCTTCCGGGCCACGGTGAAGATCTTCAGGTAGATGCCCAGCATGATGAGCAGCGGCGGCAGGACGCAGACGAGGAAGTTAAAGTAGACCATGTACTGCATGTCCACCACGCTCTCGAAGAAGCAGCGGGGCCTGCAGCCGCGGAGGGAGTCGCTCGGAGCGGCGTCCGTGGCGTTGCCGACGACGACGCCGACGCTGCTGTTGAAGCAGCTCTGGTACTTCCGGTTCCACCCGAAGAACGGGATGAGGCCGATGACGAAGGAGAGGATCCACAAGATGGCGATGATCTCTCTGGCAGTCTTTCCCGTCATCAACTGGTTGTACCTGCAGGAAGGAAGCGTCACACAGGAAGCGTCACACAGGAAGCGTCACACAGGAAGCGTCACAGGAAGCGTCACACAGGAATGCGTGAGGATCAGAGGCGCTGCGTGTGAAACCGCCGAGTCGTCGTTCACTGTCTGACGTATTTGCTGCTGTTGTGAGATTATGCGAGGCTTCTTCTGTCTTCTTTAAGGCTTAGTAAGGTCATTAAGAATTAATAAAGTTTTTTGTAAAAAAACAACAACATTATTCTGAAGTTTGTTCCAGCAATTTGTCAGACGTCGATTCTAAACTGGTGAAAGTGTGAGAACTTTTCTTCCCGTGTTGCCTGCAGGAACCTGCGTTTGTCTTTCTCTACTTCTCGCTTCAAAGCGTTTCGTTGTTCGACTTTCCTCGTCTGGATTTGTCGTTAACCTTCCAGATTATCAGAATGATCAGGCACCCTGGTTGTTCACAGATTATGCAGCAGATCCCACAAAGATATCTCACTTTTAATGAAACACTTGACATTACTTATTTATTCCAGGCTATGCGGAAGTGGCTTTGAAGTGGAAGCGGCTTCTTCAGAGAAGAAGAAGAAAAAGTGATGTAATTATTAAAATAATTCATGAATTAGTTTTGATCCTCTCCATCCTCTCTCTGCCTCTTACAAATACAGAAGACCCCAAATGACCCATTCCACGGGGAGGGGGGGGCAGCCCTCCCCTCTCTGGGTGGAGGCTGGGAACGGGCGAAGCGCCTGAATGGATTAGTTCTGGCATCCATCTTTGTTTTTCTTTCTTCCCCAACTCCATTCACTCTTTATAGATCCCTCTTCTCTGTGTCGCCGTGCTTCCGCCGGGGGGGGGGGGCAGACCACACACACACACACACACACACACACACACACAGCAAACCTCTGAATGCCCCAAACGCCACCCGCCAGGGGGCAACAGGACGTCCTGCATTTCACCCGGATGGGATCACGGGACTCGTCTTGTTTCAGTAAAACACTATCATCACTTTATAGTCTAATGGAGGAGATGGCGTTGCCCCCCCCCCCGGAGTTCAGAGGCCGTGTTTTGGTCTTTGATGAATCTTTATTGATTTTAAAACTGACCGCATCCATCAGCTTTGGTTTGAGGGGCCGAACCTTCAACCTCCAGGCGGTGTTGAACATCCAGACCCCGAGGAAGCCTCCTGCCGGCCGGGGGCCGAATTATTCAAAACCCTCCAGCCGCTGATTCGCTGCGGTTTTATCGCCTCTTTAGAAATAGTCTGACTGACGCGTCATTCGGTCTAAACGCGGTCCGCGCGCGCCGCGTCACCGGCGCACCTGATCCTGCAGGTGCTGTTAATTTAATGTTCAATCAATGTTAATTTAAACATGACGAGATGCATCACGCGAAACTGACACCAGAGCCGTAACTGTGCTTTCCTTTCATCGTCCTTCGGTGTCCACAGCTGATCCCGGTTTATTCGGGGGACGAGCCGATCCCGGTTTATTCCGGGGACGAGCCGATCCGGGTTTATTCCGGGGACGAGCCGATCCCGGTTTATTTGGGGGACGAGCCGATCCCGGTTTATTCGGGGGATGAGCCGATCCCGGTTTATTCCGGGGACGAATTCCGCTTTCCTGAGGAATCCACGCGGGGAGTTTTGAGTGTGCGTAAAGCTGGTTCTGCTCTGGATTGATCAGAACCGTGAAAACCCAAAGCTGAACCCACCCAAGAGGAGCAGAAGCGCGTTTTTTTAATTCGGAGCCGCTCCGGTTGATGTCGGGAGACGTTTGTTCCGGTTTGAGTCCGATAGAAACAAACGGCTGAGGCGCCGCTCGGTGGCTTTTGTCACCGGGATCAATGAGCGAGACTGTGGTGACGTATCGATCCAACAGCTCCTCCTCGTGTGCGTCGCTGAACGGCTCTACGTGACAGACACCACCCCCAGACTGATGAACGCCGATAGTTGACTATCGATCTGCAGGATAATGACGTAAATGACGCAGATCTCCGACCTGGATGTTTAAATCCAGATCGAGTTTTCTCAGGCCGATTAACGCCTGACTTTAATCCTGATCTCATTCTCAGTCCACGTTTAGACGTTAGCTGTTCTATTATTGATCCGAGCTCTGAGATCACAGCGGACACCGATCTGGGGGGGGGGCAGAATTGTAGAAGTTTTTAAAAACTAATGTGAACTCTTCAGCTTGGACTCCTTCTCCTTATTGCCTATGAATGAATGAATGAATGAATGAATGCCGTTTTATTTTATACATGTATCTATTTGTACAAAGGGAAGAAATTTATACTGATAAAATAAAAAAAGACAAGAAAACAAAAGACATAGTTCGAAGAAAAAGGAAGAAGTGAAACACTGATAACTGGTTAATAATAACTGATTGATAAAACATCCAGGACGGATTCAGATCGATGGTTCATTTCCAAACAAACAAACAGAATCCTAAAATTCAGCCTTTAAATCACTTTGATCGATTATTAGAGGAAAGCAAAATTAGCAATTACTGCAGATTAAGGTTTTTGCCATCAGCGGGGAAAACGAAACGACTTTTGATCGATTTCACTCCAATGATTAAAACAACAACAACGACGACGACGACTCACCTCAGCGGGAGTTTGACGGCCAGGTATCTGTCGATCGCGATGGCCAGCAGGCTGAAGATGGAGCTTTGCGTGAGAACCAAGACGAAACACGCCAGAAAGAGGCACCCGTAGAAGTCCAGGCGCATCCCGAGGCTGATGGTGATGGCGAAGGGGATGGCGAGGCAGCCCACCAGGACGTCGGCCACGGCCAGAGACACCAGAAAGTAGTTGGTGGCGTTCTTCAGCGTGGAGTTGATCGCCACTGCCCAGCAAACCAGAACGTTTCCGGAGATGGAGAGAAGCGCGATCAATACTTCAATCACGATGTAGAACGGATTCATCTCAGCAAGGCGCGTCCAAAGGACCGAGCCCGGCAGGCTGCGCGCACCGCCGCGCACCGACGCGCACTAGTCCCGGCGGAGAACAGAAGTCCTTCTGCTGTAATCCAGGAATATTCCACAACTTGGAGCCTCACGATCAGCCATCTGGCGAGAAGGAAGGCGCGGACTTTACGCGCGCGTGGTTATGGACCGACGCACCGATGAAGCATCCCCGCAATCAAAGTTGACCGAAGCCGTTGTGCGTGCGTAATGACGCATCGATCCCCCCCCCCCTCCAAGCCTGTTGCAGAAGTGCAGCTCATCGCACAGACGGGCTCCGTGAACATGGTCGCTCACGTTAAATAACGCGCGCCGCGTCTCCGGATGAGGCACCGCGACCTCCGTGGACCCGCGCGCGACGCCGTTTACCGCCGTGGCGTGGGCGCTTCTGGAGTGGAGCTGGAAACGTAAGTAAAAAAAAAAGAGGACATCTAGATTTCACAAGCCACGCCCAAACACGCACGCTAGACTTTGTTAGTTACGGGGGGTGGAATCCCAAGCGTCGTGATGCCGCCGTGCGTAATTACGCGCCGGACAGCAAATGATTTGTTATTATTGGCCGTAAACGCTCAGACTATTTACCAAACAAACTCCATGACGTCACGCCCGGCCCGGTTCGGACCCATTTTAATGACTTACCTGCTGCTTTAATGCGTTTCCACTCAGCTCCACGCGTTTTACTGCCCCCGGCACGGAGTGCGCGCGTTAGAAAAGCGCGTTCACGTCAACAATACACCCATTGTCTCAAAAACACTGAAGAATAACGGAAAGTGATTGAATACAAAAACAAACTTTATTGAGCAGCATCAGTCGAACAAGCCTGTCAAATAGAAAGTTTCATAAATAACACGGCATCTCTGCAGGCCGTCGTCTCCACTTCAGCGCCGTGGATTCTGCATTGAAACAATGAAATCTCTTTTCATCAAAAATATCTCTACAAAACTCTTCAGTATCCGTCAGCTCCGACGACTCCGACTCTGACTCTGACTCCGACTCCGACTCCGACTCCGACTCAAATAGAGCCTTCAGCTCGACGTGGAAAAATACTTTCTGCTCTTTTTGAATCTCAGCAATCCAAAACACGACTGGCGCTTGTCAGTGAAAGGAGACTCTGGACATTTGAGCCGTGCGGAGACAGTCTCGTGTGAGGACGTCTTTTGATGGGACACATGTCCCAACTGGTCCCGTTTCCCGTCTGTGTAAACTGGGCAGGAGGCCGGTCTGGGAGGGGTCGGGGAGGGGCGCTGCTCGGTGGATGAATGCTGGAAGACGGTCAGAAAGGTGCAGCGGCGGTGCCTCCTCTTCCTCCTCCTCCTCTTTCCCCGGCGGTCAGGTCTCAAAGTACTTGTATATCTGAGAGACGTACAGCATGACGCTCTGCCAGTCCGGCCGGTCCGTCTTCATCAGCTCCTCCATGTCCTGTTTGGGGCGGAGAGGAACGTCTGGTTCAGGGTTCGACCTCTGATCAACCTACCGATCAACAGATCTGATTAAATATTCAGAGTGACTGATGAGCTTCTGCAGGAGGTTTGTCTGCGATGATGATGTCATCATTAGTTGCTCCTGCTCTAAAGTGCCTGTCGGGAAAGACTCTTGACGGGGCAGCAATCGGACTCAACAGGACTCCTGCTGGAGCCGTTAGCTCAGAGTTAGCTTTTCCTGCGGTCGCCTCCATCAGGCCTGGACTTCCTAAAGTCTGGAAGACTCCAGATTCAGGGCAACCCGGTCTGATGTGTATATTTATATATGCAGTCATTTAAGACATTTCATTTCTGGCAGGGGTTACCGTGGTTACATGGCTCCAATTAGCAGTGATGTCCAGATGAGAGTCGATGAAAGCCACGTCTGAACCGCTCAGCTTTACAACATGATTAGTTAAGATGGAATGTTTTCGTTTAACCCGCCTGATCGTCTGAATCTCCATAGCAACTACGTAGGCTGAAGTCCTGCATCCTCTGCCATGTTTCCTGTCTCCACTGCAGCCGTCCTATCTATAATATAAAGGCCCCAAAAAGACCAAAAATAAACCTAAAAAAAGACTTTAGGGTCGCGGCGGGCCTGGAGCCCATCTCAGCTGACTGGGCGGGAGGCGGGGTTCGCTACAGACGGATTCCAAGTTCATGACAGGGTCACGTGCTGCAGAGACAAACAACCAGCTGCATCCAGATTCATGCCAGCGGTTGAGTTAGAGCTTCCGATTCACCCAGACGGCATGGTTGTGGAGGCGGGAGGAAGCCGGAGAACCCGGAGAGAACCCGGAGAGAACCCACGCAGACGCAGCCGGACTCGATGCAGAAAAGGTCACATTTAAATGCAGCTGCAGCCGCCGCCGCCGCGTCGCGTCTTTCTTCCCGTCGCGGCCTCCAGGCTCCCTTCGGATGTCACGAAGCGTGCGAGCGGCGTGCTGTGAACTCAGCTGATCAAAATCATATCGACACGAGGAACCAGCTCACGATTTCTCGTGAAGCAAAGGGCTGCAGATTTCTGGCGCACAGTAACGACTCAGAAGGGACGTTTGTTCGGGATGCCTCACATCCGGACTTGCTCTACAAATGAAAACAAGCGGCTCCCTAATCAATCGGTTGTTCTGTATCGCGCGTGTTTAAGCGTGTGTGTGCGTGTGTGTGTGTGTGTGAGGTCTTCCATCAACTCACCAGGGAGGGTTTGATGCCGATGCTCTCGGCAGCACGGAAAGCCAGGGTCAGATTTCGGACCTGAGGAAACAAAACAAACACGCTGGGTGTTGAGGGGCGATGAAACTCCCAGCGCCACACATGAAGGTTCAAACAGTGACAGCCGGCCCGCTAATAAATGTCCGAAGCGCTCCAAACAGCAGGGGCAGCAGACGCAGACCGCGTTAGCATTGGCTTGTTTGTGTTAGCGTCTCCGTGCGTGTTGCTTTACAAGCGTTTAGAAGCCTAAATGTCTCTGCGGAAAGCCGGCAGCCTACGAGCCCGACGGAAATCCTCTCTGCGTGTTTACGCAAACATTTCTCCTAAAACGCTTTGCGTCATTTTGTGTAAAGAACAAACTTGAGAGTGAAAACACAAACCGTCTGTGGAAGCGACTTTACTGTTGACAGATGCCCGGAGTCGAGGACATAAAACCCGCCAAAGTCCCTCCATGTTTAATTAGCTGAATAATTAGCCGCAGACCTGTAGCCTGCAACATGAACGGACCCCTTCTTTGAAGATACAATTTAATCTTATTTACTTAAAAAACATCGATCAGAGGAAGGCAGTAATGGGATTACTGGAAGGGCAGATTACACTGGGGAGGGTTTGGGTGTTTGGGCCTCAGGGAAAGTCACTCAGCGAGAGTTATTAAAGGCATCACACGACTATTGAATTATTCAGAGACAGGCGGTGCGACGTCACACGAAGCTAACGCACGTAGCAGCTGCACGTCCGCATCGCAGCGCTGCCCTCCCGCTCCAGATCACTTACAAGTATGACAACACAGATTTCATTCATAATTCATCTCCATTTCATTCATAATTCATCTCCAGAAAAAAAAAAAGGAAAGGAAGTTGGGAAACGGCAGCTTTAGTGCTGGAAAGAAATGACTCCTGGAAAATAGCTTAAAATGATTTCTGAGATTTTATTTTCCTCTCGGACAAACGTGCATCTCCTCAGATGCAAACGCCGTAAATGTCTTTTCACATTTTCCACAAAGAAAGGGACGCAGCCGAGTGACGCCCGAGTCTGGAGGCCGACCTGCCCTACGGGAAACGTGCGTCTGACCTTTCTGTGCACGCACTGATTTACGATCAGTCGTCTGCTCGCGCTGCGCGAGCGAGGCCCCGGCTACCTGCTGACTTGTGTCACAGTTTGTGTGTGTGTGTGTGTGTGTGCATTCTTCCAGGTGTTTTCTACCTTATCTTGACTGATGAGTTCCTGGTACGGGATGTGGGCAGGCAGATATGTGTGCAGCAGAGCGCAGAAAGCCAGACCATCGCTCCAGCTGCTGCTGAAGTTGGTCACATCAATATTCTGTAGATGGGAAAGAGCAGAAGGAGAGTAACACACACAACACAAACGAGCCGTCGTCATTTTCACGCAATGTAATGAGCATAGAGTGCTCCTCGTCCAAGGTGGGGGTGCTGCATGGGCCGGCAGGAAACATGAAAATGAAAGTGGAATAAAAGTGGAATGGTATTTCAGTGTCCATTACTGCTTTCCTCGGGATGATATTCCTAGATCCCATAAAAGCCTCTGAAGATCCGTCTGATCCCTCCAAGAGCATAGAAAGCAGCACATCCAACCTGTGTGTGTGTGTGTGTGTGTGCGTGCAGCATCATGCAGACTGATAACAGCAGCGAGCTCAGAGGAAAGACTGTTCGGAGTGTCCAGCTCCCTGTGGGTTAGATCATTTATTTCCAGTGTCTTCCTCTTTTATCCCCCCGTGATCTTTGGGAATGGGGCTCACAGCCACGGAGTCTCTCCCGAGTGTCGGAGGTTTGTCCGGGAGGCCTCGGTAAACGCCACACAGAAGCAGAAAGATGCAACACAAACGGCGAGTGTGCAGCGAGACTTCTAGTTCAGGGTTTGGATGAAGCTCCGCGCACACACAGTGAAACGCGTAGCATCGCTAACGCGGCCTCGTGCTTGTTGATCGCCCCTCTCAGCCAGCGGTCTTTAATCAGAGCCCTGAGGACCGGAGTTCTTCTGTTTTTCACTTTAACTCCTGACTGATCCATACATGTGATGCCAAGTGAGTGTAATTAGGGGCCTGATGGATAGGGCAGAAAAACGGCATCAACTCTGGTCCCGGGGAAAAGAATGAACCATCGCAAGGCGCTGCAGTAATGAATAACCCCTGAGCTCCAGAGAACTTCTGGTAAATGCATTAGTTCTGACGGCGTTCTGTCGCCTGCTTCGCCGTTATGGACGACCTCCTGGTAGGAGGAGGGGCGTTGTTCTCATCCTGACATGAGACAGGGGTTTGCAATCATCAGTCCTCACCGCCGCTATAACACATACTCACTTCTCTTTTAAACTACTTTTTAGCCTTGTCAGGACATCGAACTATGACTAAAGCTTTTGCTCCAGACCTGGAGATCTCAAAAAATAATTTTCTGGAATCTGCTGACTTTGTTAATGCCTTGACTTCCTTTTTTTTTTTTTTTTTTTTACCACCACCAGTGATCAACACTCGTTTAGAGTAAAATATCAGACAATTATTGGCTGGAATATAATAATAATAATGAATATAATGATTTTCTTTGGCACATTCATCTTATAGACAGACAAATTGTTCCAGTACTTCTTGTATTCCCATCATCCTCGGCTCGTTTAGATTACTTTTGTGATTTCTACCCTGCAGATACCATTTAAAGGAGCTAGTTTACATCCATGGATGGTAAAGCAAATGGGGAGAGGCTGCAGATGCGAGGTTGTCCTCCCCATCAGTCACTGGCTGTCTATTATAGCTAGCAGGGATGGACCTGTGTCATCATGTCAGCCGACATTCCTCTCATAACTCCCCCCTTCTCCCTCTCAGCTGGCTCAGCAGCACCGTGGTCCATGCGCAGACCTGCACACACGCACGGAGGGAGCGATGGGAGGTTAGCCAGACCCCAGAGACAGAGGCCAGCAGGGTCAATAGCAAGCGAGACGATAAGAGACGTTTCACAGGGCAGTTTGTGCGTGTCCCGGTATCAAGGAGAACATGTGTTCACATTCAGGGTGGGAGGGGGTGAGCAAAGTGGGCTCGGGGGGGGGGGGGGGGGGAGAGGGAGAAGCACAAGTGCAAAAAGAGCGGCGGAAAACAACAGGTCTCTGGGAGCCGGCTCCAAAAAAGCAAACACTGCACGAAGCGACAGGAAGTGACCCGCGGCACAAAAAACAGGGCTGAGAGAGAGACATCAAGTTGGTCTGCAGAAAAGGCCTATGATTAACTATTGATCTCCGATCGATAGCTGAATCACATGCGTATGTCACACATACATCAGTCGAGGGAATCGGCCTCACGCCGCCTTTTTACCGTGCTTTAAGAAGCAGCGGTGAAACACGGCGGCGCTGTAGGAAGCGCTTCATCAGCAGAGGGCTTCAGATCCGCTCTGCTGCCGGCCGCTTAGAGAACGGATTCACGGGCGAGCTGGACGACAGCCAGACAGCAGCGTGCGGCGAGTGACGTGAAGAAGGGTAAAATTAAATACTGGAGGGCCAGGCGCATGGAGAAAAGCCTCTCTGAGAATGAAAACGTCACAATACGACACACACACACACACACACACACACACAGCTTGTTAAAAAGTCATCAGTCTAAAGGCTGGAAGCCAGAGACATCAAGACAGAGCGGCTGATGAAGTGTGTCCGTCTGACAGAATCTCTCCAGCTCACAATGAAAACGGCCGCGCGGTCGTTTCGCTGTACATCCCACGAAGGCGAGCACGGCTTCCATCCGCGTTTACCTCCTAAACATAAATACCCCAAAGCTAAACACCGCGAGGCTATGCTGGACTACGATGCTGTAGAAAGACACCGTTTTTATCCATTTTAGTAAAACCGTAATATTTTTGTGAGGCCACGGTGACCTTCGGCCCCCCCAAATTCTAACCGGATCATTCTTGAGGTCGTGTGGATGTTTGGGCCAAATCAGAAGAATTCCCTCTCCCTCTGTGAGAGTGAACGGAGGATGGGAAGACAACGAGGAAGAGCAAAGACTTTAGAATAAAGGGAGACAGAGAGCTAAAAAAGAAAAAAAAAGAAAAGAGGCTCTAATGCACTTTGAAGTGAATCATAGTCATGAGCAATGACAGGCTGAAAGCCCGGGGAGGCTGGAGATGAAGGAAGGGGAGCAGGAAAGGTCACAGAGATGGTTCAGGATGGGGTAACGAGCGGCGCTGGAGGACAGGAGGACACGCAGGTCAGGTGACGGACGATGACGGAGCTGCCTTTGATCCCATCACCAGACAAAGCTTTATGTAATGCTAATGCTAATGCTAAATCTATTGTGTTTGGAGTTCTTGTCCGGAAACTAAAATCATCGATGAATTAACTGCAGTGGACTGACCCCCCCCCCCCCCCCGCCCCCCCCACGGTGCACAGCAGCAGCAGCCGTTTCCTCTGGTGGTCTCGCTCTCCGGATTCTAACTCTTAATTCTTCTTTATTAGAGGTTCCGGTGATGCAACTCCGTGAACGTCTGCTCTCTCGCCCCCCCCCCCCACGTCTGACCTCCATTCCTCACTCAGACGGGGGTTCCGTTCTTGTCTCTCCAGGAGCTTTGTGGGCGTGTCTGAATGAGTTTCCCAGACGGGGCCAGATGAGCGGTGGTCCGTCAGGCCCGGCGGAGGCTGACGTTCAGAGCCTTTGCTCATTGTTCCCAATTTGAACAAACAGTGCATTTATTTTTGTTTGACTTCAATGGTTAATTGAAAAAAAATAAGTGTCTGGAGCTTTCCTAAATTAAGACATGAAAGCGCCTTTAAATATACGGTGAGAGTCCAGCAGGCCGGGCATTCACTTTGGTTAAAATAGAACCACAACAAAATATTTTGCTTTGGAATTTAGGCTCACAAATTCCCACAATGCACCAAAAGGTGTGATACAAAATCAGAAAAATGTCTTGCATGGTGACAAAAACTTTATTGTTATTCTAAGACAATTCAGAGACTGGTGAAGGTGACGGCTTCACCATAGTAGGGCGCACTATTCTGTAAAAATGTCAGCAACACAAGATAGAAAATAAAAAAAGAAAGAAATTAAAACACAACATCATCGCAAACACACACACACACACGCTGTGTGTGTGTTTGCGTGTGTGTGTGTCTACATGCAGGCCAACGGCCATGTTTTCTTTTGTCTTTCTCTAGTGCCGTCTGGTGTTTCTGTTGGAGACAGGATCTATATGGAAGATGCATGTGCACACATTTACATCCTCTCTCTCTCACACTCACACACACACACACACACACACACACACACACACACACACACACACACACACACCCCTGCAGCTCAAACGGAAGCATGTTTTAAGGCACGTATGCTCCGGTCACTGCTTTCATCACGGGTTCCCCCCCTGCATGCATTAAAAGAGCAGAATATTGTTAATTTGCATACGCCTGTCACCTGATACGATGACAGGTGAAGGTTTTATGATAAACTGAGGCATAATTTCCCGTTAGCCGTTTATAATTTGACTATCATCAGCTGCAGTTTGTCAATAAACTGATAAACATCGACCCGCATCAATCCGGGTTTGTTCTGTCTGCAGAACACGTAGAGAGGCCACGATGTCTTCATGATCGCCGCCAAATGCATCGAGGTGAATGGAGAAGGAGGTAAAGCGTGGCTCCGTGCTCAGCGTGGGGGCAAACACGCAACAGCTCATCGGCCCAAATTGTACATCAATAGCTCGTCAATAATGTCATTGAAGCTTTTAGTGTTATCAGCCTGTGTAAATTCAATAGATGTTGCTCTGCTGTTGTACGGAGCTTAGTCACACGAGGAACATAGCATCTTAAATTATAAAAGTGTCAAAATTACATAACACTAAATTTTACACAGGAGAGAAAAATTATTTCCCTTCACAAAGAATTTCTTTCTTTATTTTTTATTCCCACAATATCAAAAGGCACCACTCCAGTATTGATTGGCTTTCGTCTAAGACAAATTCCTCTCACAGAATTAACCAAAGTTCAATTTGCATAAAATAAAAAATATTAATTAAAAGCTTCCAAGCAGCATTTGTTTTGTAACCTGAGCTCAATGCTGCATTTTTTTTTAAATGACACAAAAATTGATTTAGTTTAAGGAGGGGTGGGGGAAAATAAAATAAAAAAAATAACTAATTAAAGCTTGGTTCTGAGTCTTCTATTTATCTTATTATTTTAAGAGCTTTGTAAATGTGCAGGATTGATCCTTGACGCTGTAATGAATGGCTTGTTTGCATTTGCTCAGTACAAAGCCTGTTAAAACGATTGGTGAACACTTTTGGCACGTTTTAGCGACAGCACAATAACAGTGATTACTGTGATAACGAAGCTCAAAATGATCTTGATTTGAATTTCCCCAACATTTTATCTGTTTGTGAGGCAATAATTAAGAGCTGAAGCTTCATTCTGAACCCATCGCGCTCTACAATGAGCTCTAATTTCATCATCTCCTTGTGGTGATGACACAAAGTTATCCTTTTATGACCCCAATAAACTGGTAGAGTGGCATCGGGCTTCTGTCCTGCTGTAATTATGTTGATTTACTCGGCTCTGGGCAACTATTTGCACCTCAACAGCGAATGATCTCCCAGAAGCACGTTTTGCGTTTCACTTTAATTATACTTCTGTTTGACTAAAAACTCTGCCAACAATAGGACTTTAATAACAACTTTCACGGAGCTGCCCCCCCCTCCCTTTGTTCTCGTATCACACTGAGGGAGATGAAGCCGGAAAAGGAGAGCGGGTCAAAACGCGTCCATTACGGATGCAGGCTGACGAGGCCAAACGTCAAGCGCCAGTTAATGTTGAGTTATTACCTGCTTGACCTCGGCCTATAGCGGAGCAGAGCCAGACCACAATGAGGATGCACTGATAAAAATAAACACCACTAACCTTTACCCAGAGGGGGGGGGGGGGGGGGCAGGTGATCGCTGTCCTGTGACCCACCTTCTAATTGTGTGACAGGTCATTCTCTCAGGCTTGTAACTAGTGGCGGACATGCAGAAGGAGGCTTCACGACAGGCTGACCTTTCAGCAACACTTCCTCTCTGACAGGAACCTTTCCCTCAGCAAAGGGCCTGCGGTCACGTTCAGGCTGGGCCGCAGCACTCAGCCGGCTTTTACTGTAACTGATGCCTTCTTAACATGCCCATGACATGAACCCATACTGGTGGAAATGGAATTCACCAGAAAGTGTGTGTGTGTGTGGGGGGGGGGGGGGGGGGGAGATGGAAATAAATGGTTGTGTTTGTGCACTTTGGTTGCGCACGGTGTTGACTCTGAACGGTCATGTGGATGGAAACGGATGCACCGCCGCTGCAGAGCACCCGCATGTTGGACATGTTAATGGTGCATCCAACTGCAGGGTGAACGTTCGTCACACATGGAGAGCAGGCACCGATACGGTGGAGCCTGAATGTCTAAAAGAAACACAAGCAGCCAAATCTTCTTACTGCATTCCTGAAACGTGGAAGTAATCACACCGGGCTGCTGATCCCTTTGTGTCAAGGGATCAGAAGGCTCGTAGTTAAATGGATGCGAGGTTGTTGTTGTTGTCCTGGACTCGACTGTCCTGACCTGAACTGGGACTGGAACTTCCTGTGGGGCTAGGGTCAGTTAAATAGAGTCCGTTTAATCTTCAGAAGGGATGGGAAGTAACTCCGTCGGAATTGTCCCTGAGAAATCAGAAATCTTGATCTTATGATGCTTCCAATTATTCAGACCCTAATTCCAGGGAGAGATGGGTCTATTTTTAGCAACTATCATCACCTTCGTCTTTTCACACGCGATCACGCCACAGATTCGTGCTACTGGGCCAAACTGGATGACACAACGCTCACCCTCTCCTCCTTCAACGGCTGGTTTGCTGGCTGGGACCGGAGGCCTGCTTTTAAGAGTTTTAGCACTAACAGGCTGGCACACAAACGCCATGATTACATGGGCAAATCTCTAATCCCAGCAGGTTTAATGGGTTTGTCCAAAATGGGCATAAAGGGAGCAGTTAAGCCAGGTGATTGTCAGCTCTCTGTGAATAAATGAATGAACAAGCGGAGGTATGAAGACGGGCAGGTTGTTTTTAGTGTCCGTCACGCTGAACGTTGCCGTCCTGTATTGGGGGGGGGGGGTCTGGCCCCCCGGTTCCTACCGGATAGCCTTCTGTTTTCTTCTGGCACCACTTCAGTAGAGCGTTTCTCTTAGATCCTCCAAACTCCCGCGCCAGAGCAGCCAGGGGGTCCTTTCTTTCCACGCTGTCACCCGGGAAACACCAGCAACCACAGGGAGGGGGGGGGGGGGGGTCCATTAGTATGCTGTTATTATCTTCCCATCCACACACAGAGCGCTTTGGCTGTCTCATTCTACTCTGTTAGCCGGTATTGAAAATATTCACGCCCTGTTATGTACACAGGTACACATGGACCCCCCCCTTTCAAGACCCACCTCTCTGCAGGGTTACTTTGAAAGACTTTGAGATACTCTGCCAACAAATGAATGCTGGTTGATTGGCTTGGTTTTACTGTACGAGGTTAAGTACTCCTGTGTTAGAGTTCACCGCTGGCTCTTCATTTCTCTGATATGAGACAAACTACGTAGAGTTTAGAGGTCACCCTGGCTCTTTTAGCCCCCCTTCCTCATGTTTGCCTCGATGGGCTCAAGCTTGAATGTTTATACACAGTCTATTGACGCTGCTATTGAAAAGAATACAAACTATCAGTGGAACAACAGATTGTCTGGGAGCCAGTCTGTGGTATCACTCAACGCTTCCTCCCCAGGGTTAACGCTGCAGCTGGGGCCATGGGAAGAGCACGAGACAGCTCTGCTGTTAAATTCATTATTTCTGAGGCACCACAAGGTCAGAAGCTACACGATCCTATCCAAACAGATAGTACAGAGGAGACTGAGTACATGTACCACAAACTAAAACACACAAACACGGTCATCTGCCGCTCATGAAGGAAGGTACTCGACCTAACTGTGTTTCTCTTGTGCTTCTAAAACTAAACTAAAATCATAAACATCAAATATGATCAACGCTTTCTGTGAATATCAAGTCCTCTTCCTTTCGATACTTTACTCAAAGTATTCCAGGAAGCATCCGATTTTCTTTTTAATATAATAAATGTTTCTTCCCCTGCTGCTTACAATGCCCACACCTGAGTAACATTAACATAAAAACCTGTTATCAACGATCATTATTCACAACTCCGTCTCGATCTATCATGAAGTCATCAAATAAAAGTGACGGCTATTTCAGGTCTGGATGCTCACCTGAGCTTGCTGCTGCCTCGGCTGTGGCTGAAGGACGAGCTGGTTTTCAGCACAGACTCCAGAGACGGGCTCTTCCTCATCAGACTGCTGGGTTTCAGGTCTTCCCCGGAGCCAGACAGCTTATCTGCGGGGGGGGGGGGGGGGGTGGGGGTCATGATCAATGCAGAAAGGAGAGGGCAACGCCCAGAAAGTCAGCAGAAGATCATTTGTGTTAGAAGCTCGGCAGTTTAACATGTGATCGGTTCAATTATTGTGCGTCTCTAAGTCAAATAAAACACCTGAGGCAGCGTCAGGAAACACAATGGCTCTCTTTGCTCTTCAAGAAGTAAATTACAACCCCTCCCCCCCCTCAAGTATAATTACAGGGAGATGTTTGCATATCTTTATCGTTTCATTTAATTTCCCATCTAAACGAATTACATTTGGAATTTCAGTATTACATATTTGGAAAGGTGGCGACTCATCGTGATTATCTGTCAGCTATTTCAACAAAAGGCAGTGGGTGACTGTGTGTAAGGCCTGCATGCACGCACACACACACACACGCACTACCGTATTGATGGAAGATTTCTCCATGATTAAACCGTCTCTCCAACGTCTTGGATAAAGGTTTGATGTACGACTGCCTCTGAAACAACACGAGGCAGAGCAGGGATCAGAGTCTGAAACGTTTTCAGGATATCATTTTTAATTATTTCACAGCAGAAGGGCGTCGTCTCCGTGTTCACCTGGATCGGGGATACAGCGGCAGCGGGAGCGCTGCGGACAGGGATCCCACTCAGGGGGCTTCTCGGGGAAGGGAGCATTTGAACTGTGTGGCCGGGTCCATCTGGAAGAACGGACAAATACACATTGACTGTTGAACCAACGGGGCCTCGAATAACAGCTTTTAATTATGTCATTCATTGTAAGTCTTGACTAAATGACTCTTAATGCGGGACTGCAGCATTGAAACCTCGGGGGAAGTGTTCTGTCAAAAAAGCAAACATTTTAAAACGCGTATAATGTGGAGTTTAGGGCGACCTGTCAGTGTGATGTCACTTGAATTATGTTTTAGCACCGAGACGGCATTGCAGTGGATTTTGAGCTGCTGCTAACAACCCTGAAATTATTCATAGCCCTGGAAGATTTAGACTTAAAGTTACTTTTACTCAACCAGAAAGTTTTTTTTAAAGATTGGAAAAACACAGGCATTTCCAAGAATCCAAGGACCACCACCGAAGCCATCCTGGTGGCGGACAGTCCAACGGACACTGAACACTGCCGGGTTCCATGGACCAAGGAGGACAGCACAAAAGTCCACTTGGCTCATCTGGACAAAGACTTCTGGTCTTCTGTTTGAAAGAGTTGGAGCCCATCGCTAAAGACAAATGGAATAAAATACCACCGGAGACACATAAAAGGCTGGTCAAGCAATCATAGGAAGCATCGGATCGCTGTAATAATAAGGGCTTTTCTATTGATTATTGAGCAGGGTATGAATCATTTTGAACACGCCTTTTTTTTGTTCAAATGTAAATAAAAGATGAGAAATATTTTTTCCCACAATGACGTCATTTGTAATCCAGATCTAATCTATCTAATCTAATTCCACCGATCAGATTCATCAACACATTATCAGTCATAAAAAAAACAAAAATCCTCCCTCCCAACCCCACGGTTGTGCCGGGTTCCCTGAACACGTGTGTGTTGTCGAGAGGCTCGGCGCTCACTCTGTCCCACAGTATCAAAGGACTTAATGAGGGATTTGACAGTCGCTCCGGGCTCTGAGTTGGCATCGCCGGCAGCGTCCGTGGGCGGGGTCGGCATTGTGGAGATGCCACACCAGTGACGGCCGCTATCGGAGTCGGACGTCCTCGCCTCATCGCTCTGGGACCTGACACACACACACACACACACAATGAACAGGGTTGCTGTGTAGAGACGTACACAATACACACATATGGTGGTTAACAGCAGATGAAGATGCAGGACGCCTTATCTAAAGTTAGAACCCCTGATCTGAGCCGTCCAATCAGAAGGACGCTGCTCAATGTCTCTGGAAGCGATAGATAAGAGATAAATAGCACGTAAGGAATGTTTGTTTTATGAAGCACATTGTCCTCAACTACAAAGACTGCAGACTGACAGACACACAACACCAAAACGAGAATGGGCAGAGTTATTCATTTATTTGGTCAAGTACACATAACATATCAATGCCATGCATTCGGTCACAGACAAGACTTTACACGTCTTTTAAGCAGAATAAATTAACAGCACATTCACTGTATTGTCCATTAAAGGGATTTAAACACGACAAACAGTCGGTCATATATTTTTTTATAGATGATGTTTTTGAGCAGATTTCCATCTTGAGCACCAGCAGCATCTGGTAGAACAATATGGCTTTTAATAAAAATGCACACATTTTAAAAGTTACGTTAAAAACCTGAGACAGTGCAATATAAAATGTAATATTACACTAGTACAACACAGACTACTGTGTAGGGGTCTGGCTCCTAGATTCAATAAATCAACCGTGTCATACGTGAAATATCAGTGGCATCCCAAAATGTAAGAATTTGATACGATAAAATATGCTTGGAGAAATCTATAAATATGTTTAACATAACGTGTAAAGATTTATTCCTGTAGAAGTGTACTGACAACCTTGAGGCTCACAGTGGTGATTTTTTTAGAGAGAGCTGAACCAAGTCCTTGTGTTGGAAACGACCTTCAACCTGTCGGTATGTGTCTCGGAGGCACAGCTGTCTGTGTTTGCAGCAGTCAGATCTAATCCTGGCAGCGCTGCGGAACCGCCAGCATGGCTGACGTCAAAATCAGCCTGGTTATTTTATCTGACAGAATGACTTAGTGCTCCATAAATTCAACAGGAATATAGCAATCATGGAAACCAAGCAGCAGAGCAGATGATACTTCGTTCTGTCCAATAGCGCCATCTAAAGATTAAATCTGTCACTGCAGTTTTACTCCGCTACAGGATCAGTGTCTTGAAAAGGACATTCACCTCTACTGTTTCACGTTTTTGGAAAACAAAAAAGGCACAATTCAGTTTTGCACAGTATGAAAGGGAGAGTCTTTCAAAGATAAAACATTTCATCAAAAGAAATCAAGAATATTTCCTAGAAAGCATACATTCAATGAGAAGAAAAAAAAAGTACAGATAATATTTTACTGAAAGCACATACAGACAAATAAAAGTGAGTCTCTGTTTCACGAGACTCCGAATCTACGCAGTCATTGTGTTTTTTATGCGACAGGTTTACCACAGAGCATAATGAACGACACAGAAAAGTAATATGTGCAACAATAACACTGTCTTCAAGTGGTGCCGAGGAGGGGGGGGGGGGGGGGCATTTTAGTGCCCTTCTACTGCCGTCTTGGTATCAAAAGTGGCTCCAGTGCTAATTCTGAAAGAACAGAGAAAAACACAGATTAGCTACTTTATCCATCCACCCACTATAGAAGCACCGTTCACATAAGTGCCGGGTTATATTTTAAAGATGTGAAACATGTAGAAGTCTGAGGTCCTTCCTCAGAAACATTAGTGAACTGCATTTCAGCAACAACTAAACTCTGATGTTGAAAACCAGCTTTTATATGAGATAAAGCAGACTGTCGCTAGGATATGAAATCATAATTCTATGTGACTAAAATGGTTGTAGGTTTCACCCTATATTCTCTCTATTTTAGGTCTGTGGTTGAGAATAAATGAAGTGGTGAATAAATATGTGTGAGAAATAAAAACATGCCCCATGTCTTCCCATGTTTCGGATTGTACTTTAATTAATTTAAAGGAAGTAGTTCTGTCATCGGTTTCACCGGTTTCATTTCAAAAGGGCGGTGATTTTTAAACAGCGGTCACACGTGAACGTCATCTCCGGTTTACCACCCTGTAAAGAGTCAAACGTCTTTCTGAATTAACACACTGAGATGCTGTCGCTAGATCAGCCTGTAATTACGATGTGACGCTTATGTGTCTGAAGCAATTGATGTACAGCATGAGTTTACTCTAGTCATGCCATGCAAACCATCCTGTTGTAACAAAAAAATAAAGGGGTTATTTATACTACGAACAGCAGGTGGTGCCAGATACATCTACTTCAAGGTCAGGCCGAAAAGAACGAGGCAAAGGAAACCGAAGCGTTAAGATAGTCTTGAAGGTGCAGTCGACCAGCGCACGGAAAATCAGAAACCAGAGAGGCTGAAGCAGCAACACAAAGACAAACACAGGCAGGAAGGACAGGGAGGAGCAGCGTGGAGGGCAGGCTGGCTGAGAGAGGCCTGACAGGGCAGGGAACTCACCTGGACTTTACATAGGGAGGCTGCTCATCTTTAACAGTCATCACAGGGGGCTGCTGGAGGAGGGGAGCGGACGCAGCGTAACGGCTAATGCTGGGAAAAGTTTGCTGATTTAGTCTAAAGCCAGCAGTTTAAAGAACTAAATTCACAAGTGCTGCATAAACCGAAATGAATTCCAGATGATTTGCCTGCTTGCAGGATTACACTATGCCTGCACACACAGCGTTAGGATGAGGGGACTGTCAGACACACCACCACATGTCCTTCGCAAGCTCAAACACACTTACAGTACACACATCAATCGCATTATTGAATGGCCACAGTGCAATCAGGCCAATCTTAGAGGTGTGTTACATTATATTGGAAGATTTTCACTGGAAGGTGCAGGAAGGAGCGAGTTGTAGTGGCTTCAGGCCATAAATCTGAGTGTAGAGCAGATCTGCAGTGCTGTGCGCGTTCTCATATGGCATTAATCTCTCCTAATCAATATTCTGCTGTTTATTGTGGAGGTTTCGATTGTTATACAGGCGAATGGTCGGAGAGGAGGAGGGGGAAAGAGAGGGCAGCAGCTTAAAGGAGGAGAATGCACAGCGGGAAAGAAACTGAAACTCCAACAATTTATTCTGTGGGACTAAATGTTTACAGTAAATACACCGTGGAAAACGTTTTAATGGTAATATGTATAAAACACAGGATGCCAGTGAGGCTAGACTGGCAGGAATCTCATATAAACACCGTGTTCAGAAAAAAGAACTGCAGCGCCAACATGTGGAGGCGGGAGGGAGCTGAAGAAGAGGAGTATGGAGGAGACGGTACCTGACTCCCTGCAGGGCCTCAAGGTCTGTGCAAAGCTTAGCACTGCGGCCCTGCTCCTCCTGCAGCTGCCTCCTGAGCGCACGCAGCTCCTGTTGGGCCTCCACCTTGATGTCGTTGGCTACCACCACCGCGGTCTGGAGGTCCGCCTGGAAGCGACGCCACTCCTCTTTGTCGTCCTAGACACACAAACATAACGATATATGCAGCAACCTCTGCGCTTCATGTCAAGCCAAATGCGCCTAACTGAGGTTAGCATGCTGTTTGTTGCTGATGAATTGTTGCATTCATTTTGTTTGTTTGTGCAGTAGCACAACCGATAAATACAATCTGAAAATGAAGTCGCACACAAACAATTTACGTCTGTCTCAATATGAACTACGCTGGTAAAACATTTCTAGTATAAGCAGGAAAAGTGGTGCCGCCCTGAAAGTCAGGCTTCCTCCTCCATCCCCTCACAGCACAGCAAGCAGATCGCTCTGTCTTACAGGAAAGCACAGAAACTTTGTAAGAATGCAGAAATCCGAAAGTTTTGCATTTTATTATTTGTTGCTGTTGCCATTTTAAGTTACATTCCTAGTTTGTGAATCCTTTCACTGACAATGGCGAATACACTTCAGCTTATGATGTTTAATTCCCAGGTGATGAAGATTTCTTACCTTCATCTGTCTACTGAAGGATTTCAGTTGTCGCTCCGCTTCAGCTTTTTGCTCTTCCAGCTTTTTGACGAGATCTGCAGTGAGAGAGTCAATGTTTTTGAGAACTGATTGTAGAGTTCACATTAACAGAACAGCTTGATTTTGAAGTCCACAGCAGATCAAACATACTCTCCAGGTCCAGGACTGCTTGCTTGGTGTGGCAGTTAACGGCCCTCTGCTGCTCCACCTGATCCTCCAGTTCAAAGATGGTCTCCTTCAGTTCCTTCAGCTGGTTCTCAGCTTGGATCCTGAGCTCCTCGAGGGAAGTCACCTGGCCGCTGAGCTCCTGCTCCCTCCTCTCGGCCCACTCCTGGACCTGCTGACATTTGGCCTCTGCCTGTGTATGGATCCACATTCGTGTGAGTATGGCGCCCCTTTTACAGAGACGTGCTAAAACAAAGATGCTGTGTTTTGTGTGATAGTAATCGCCACCTCTGGCTCAATGCAGGATCATTTATAATATCTTCCAGACATTTTTGCAGTGCAAAGATGCCATTTGATCTGGATGGGGTCGAGACTAATATGTTGATTTCCATGCCCATGAAGGCTGCTTGAACAAAGCAAGCAGTGTGTGACGGGAATCTGCCGAGTAAAATGTGATCCACTGAGTCATGTGTCTTTGCTCAAATGAAAACAAACTAACAAACTCCTGTATGAGTAATAATACAATTTAATAAAGGGTAAAGGGGGGTAAGTGTTAATACATTAGTTATATGTGTGTGTCTACGGCTACGCAATGCACTGTTCTCTCTATAATAACTTATCTGTGTGTGACACTGAACGTTTGGCCACAGTGTGAATGAGGACAGTCGGGGTACCATGACGATTGCTGCTATCCTGAGGAATGACACTGGAATGCAGAACTCAGAACTAAAATAAGAGCACGAGGTAGTTCTGTAGGGCCGACACCATTTGCCTCTAACAGATGATGATGTTGCATGAGACCTCTAGCTGAGCTTGTACCACTCCTACCTTGGATAGGGCAGCTCTGGTACGCTCCGTCTCAGCCTCGGCCTGGAGCAGCTCCTGCCTCAGCTCCCGTCCGTCCTTCTCAGCATGAGCTGCTTTCAGTAAGTCGTGCTCCTCCGTGCTGTCAGATGCACTCTGCATGGCCTTCAGCTCACCCACGGTCTGCTTCTCCGTGTCCGCCTGTGCCTTCAGCCGACTGTTTTCCAGTCTCAGGCAGTCAGCTGTCGCCCTCTGCTCCTGGGCGTCCTGAGCCGCCCGAGCCCCGGCTTCCAGCTCCCTGTCCAGGCAGGCCTGCAGCCTGTCCATCTCGTCTTTCAGGCGGCCCACCTGACCCTGGGCCCCCTGGTGCTCTTCTTCTAGAGCTCTCAAGCTGCCTGCTAGCTGCTGCTGGATATCCACGAGCTTCTCTCGTTCAAAGCGCGAGCTCTCAACCAGTTCCGCGTACCTCTGCTCCCGTTCAGCCAGCCGGGGCCCTCGGCTGCCCAGCTCCTCCTCCCTCTGGGCCTGAGCTTGGACTTGCTCCTGCAGTCGACGAGCCAACGCCTCGTTCTTCTGTCCCAGCATCTCCAGACGCTCTCGTTGCTGCTGAAGTGAAGTCTGAAGGAGGCGTTTGTCCTCAGCCAGACGCTCGTTCTCAGCTGTCAGCTCCTGGACCATTTGTTGCTGGTCGGCCAGCTCCTGCAGAGTCGCCTGCAGCTCCTCAGCCGTGCTGTGGTGGCTCTCCTCCATTTTGTGAATCTGTTCAGTCAGACTCCGCACTGACATATCCTGCCCTGCTGCACTGCTCGTTGGCGCCACTGTGACGGCTTCCCTGCTGACGCCGCTGCCCGTGGACTCCGAACGTGACGGGACCTTCTCAAACTCAGAGAAGTCAGGCGACAGGGAGTCCTTGTTGATGTCAGAGCTGGAGGAGACGGAGGTTTTGAGAGGGATGCCAATAAAAATGCTGTCCTGTTGTGGAGCTGAGGGGTTGGAGTCTAAGGGCAGGACATTCACTAAAGGCTTGGAGGGGCTAGAGACAGGAGAGGTCTCCAAGCGGAGAAGCTTTTCCTTCAGCACCTGGTTCTCCTCCCTGAGCGCTGCCAGCTCCCTCTGAAACTTCCCGTTCTTTTCCCTTAGCTCTGCAACCAGCGAGAGGGCCTCCATTACCTGTCCCTGCTCGTGATCTGCAGCAGGCTCTTGATATGAAACTGAGTTGGGCGACGGCTTCGAGGAATAGGCGGAGGCTTTACTTCTGCAACGCTGCAGCTCCACCTTAAGATTGCTGATCTCCAAGTCTTTGGCCTTGGCCTCAGCCAGCAGTTCTTTGACCTGGCACTCGAGAAGCCCCTTTTCCTGGCCCTCTGCTTCGCCGCGGGACTTGGTTGAACCGCGTGTCTGCTTGGACAGAGTAGAGAGGCTAGAAGTGCTGGCACTAGAAACCATCCTCTTAGTAGAATTGCTCCTAAGCTGGTCCCGGAGAGAAATGCGATCTCGTGCTATGGCAGAAGGGATTTCTCTCAGCGCTGGGATGCCAGACTTCTTCATTGCTTGTGCACCTGCATTAAAGACCAGACAAAGGAAGATCCAGTTTCAAAGAGATAGAATCACCATCCACTGGAGTCTGTCCACAGAGCTATTGTTCTGAAGACAATGTGTGGAAAGAGTTTTTCCATTTCTCTTTTTAAGCCGAACAAACACTTGTTTGGACACAGACAGACTGACTCCTTTATCATAAATTCAAAGCTATGAAACTATTAATTTCCTTTTTAATTTGCACTCTTGAAATACCTTTAATGAGTAGAAATATTACTAATAACGTTATTATTAATCTATAGTTAAATAAAAAGCAAGTACTGCAGCACTATCAGGCAAAAACACTGCATCATTATCACATCACATGTTGGGTTAATTTGAGAATATGAACAGTCAGATGGTTCAAATTAACAACAATATCTACTTGGACTACATTTGGGGACAGCAACTCAACCCATATCCCAGTCGCCAATCAGGAAATTAAATTATCAACTCAAATTTCAAATACAAAACTCTTCTGTGACAGTGAAGAGACAGACTAATCCAATCAGCACACCGACACGCTAACATCACTGATGTTAAGAATGCTAACTGAAAGGTCAGCGGGCCACATTCAGACACTTGTATTATTCAGCAGTTTCATGATGCTGCTTCACACACTGTGCTCTGTTTGGACAACGGAGCATCTGCCAGGCACAGTCTAGCTGCTACGTCATTGCTGGGGCAGAGCTTAACCGTGGCGTTTCAAAGCGTGTCAGCGTGGGTCACCGGTACGAGCTCTTTCCAGCTCGTTCTCAGATACGAAGAGTATTTACAGATATCGGGCGTGAGCAGGATGTCGCCTGAAAAAGCTTTATGGATTGTTTTCAGGTCATTGGCAGCGATACGGATACAAGGGGGCTCTTGTTTCAAAGGATGACAAAGGTCCCTCTGCACGTGGAGCGCTGGCACAAAGCGGCTGAAGCAGTGACTGGACAAAGACGGGCCTTTTTCTATCGCCACCATCAAACCCAGAGAGAGCAGACAGTCATTCTGTGTGCAGAGACACGCCGAGCACATTCTCATGCTGACGACACACCCAAAATCCATAAACAAATGCACTCGCTTGGAATGTAAATCCTACGCCCCTGTGGGTCCTTTAAGCACTCAGCCATTAGTAGGCACTTTGCATAGACTATCCCCTTTGTGGGGGGAAAAATTAATGGAAAAGAAATAGCAACGCCTGCCGAAATTGGGAAGAAGAATTTCTGGGGCACACAAACGTTTACAATTCCCTGAGGGTGCTGCTGCTGCTGTGGTTGAAGGATGGAGGTGCCTTCAGGAGACGGGTAAAACCGTAAGAAAAATTCAAAGAGAAAATTAGGAATATATTTATTACATCCAATTTGTTGTAACTTCAAATTGTTGACTTTAAAGGACGGTGTACTTGAAGAATGCCAGAATTACACTTGATGCTGTAAATTGTAAATAATATCGGCGAGATCAGCCCTTCAGTATAAAAACCATAACGTGTTTGGGTTGAGGGAGAGCTATTATTTAAATTTACACAAGCAAATCCAGATGCATCTGCTACCGGACAGACCAGCATTGACTCTGATCTACATTCACATCCCTGACAGAAAGCACTGCTGCATTATGCCCAGTCACATTAAAGGCGTTAAGCTTAAATCAACAGTCTGGCATAAATGAATATTTACTATGCACCAATATGGACATTGTCCATTCAGGGCTGGACAAACATCTACTTCATGGCCAGTTGTCTTAGGTCCATCATAGGCGGTAATAAAGAGAGAGACAATCGCTCCTTGTCGGTGAGAGTGAAGAGCCCAATGTGAATATGATCAATACAGGAGTGGGAAAGCCTTTCATTCGCTGTTCGTTCATATTCTGTTTTCCTCTTGCTCTTGGTGAATAGAACCCAGACTGAGCATATGAACTCACTCATCTTTAGATCGCCCACCTCTTTAACCGTGACATCACCACAGCTGCTTAATGTGGACAGAGAAATGACACAAGTCTCGATGCCAGGAGTCAACGTGTGCGCGACAACGCGATCCAAAAGAAACTTAAAAGGACAACGGAATGGAGTCCGATAGTCGGAGAAACTCTGAAATCCACACGAAGCCTCTTTAACGCTACATATTCCATCTAGAGCAGTCCTCACATTTGTATTCCGCCTCTCTGGAGGGAACTCCTGGACACCATGATTATATTGTATTTATACATGTATGAAGCAACAGACACCCACAGAGAAGGATTATAAATATGTAATTCCAACATTTGGTTACTTAGAACAGAAATAACAGTGTTTTATAAAGCTAATATGTGTTCATGCTGACAGTGGACATTAATACTATCCCAGTTGTTTCCAAGGTCAACACAGCAGCAACATATCGTGAAGTATTTCAATTTGTACTCGCTGTGGTCGACTCAGGCAAGTGAGCGAACACAGAGCCAACGAAAGGCCCGTCTCTGCCAGGAGACCAATAGCTGAGATTAGATCCCTCTTAAATTCGCTGAGGAGGTCAGGGGAAGGCAGGACAGACTCTAGCAGGGCACTGACACTATTTCCCAACCTATGGTACGTTACTTAAACTCGCACATTAACTCGCACACATTTCAAAATTACAATAATTTTAGGTAAACTTTTCAGGTCAAATATAATTTTGAATTGATTCTGGAATTATTTTGAATACATTATTTTTTTTAAACTTTCATGCTTTTTTTCATATCTGAGGTCTCATTTCTTTCAGTTGCAGCATTTATTTTTTCAGATTTAGGTTTAAAAAAAAAAAATCAATTTCAAATCTGAACTAAAAAAAATAAATCTGAATTCCAAAACTAGGAACTATGAGTTATCTAATGATAAGTCGGCTCCTTGATCACAGTAACAGACTTTGCTGGCGTCTTTCTTTTTTAATGAAGATAAGCTCTTAGCAGGATCTCCGGGGTTGGACATGATCCAACGCCAGCCAGTTAACCAAAGCCAGTCTGACCACATGCCAAGAGGGGCGTGTGCGTAGTAAGCAATGTGAAGGGACTCCTCAGTTTAGTGAAGAGGAGGGTCATGGGTGATGAGCCGATGAAGAATGAACGACCGCAGGTGGTCGACTATCAGAGTGTTGCCACCTAAGATGAGGCGCCGGCTTCGTTACCATCACAAACAAACCTAGAATGGGAAATTCCCGTTGTAGGTCCAGGAAATCTGGCATGCAGTTTCTCAGTCAGGTGGAAGTGGACACGAGAAACAAATAATACAGTTTGGATATCTGGCCTTCCTGTCGTCCAACTGGCAGGGCATCGACCAGGTCAACAGCCAGCTCCCAGTCAGACACTGGGATTGCATTCCTTTCCTCGAACTGGAGAGACAAAAGGGAAGCGCTCGACAACAACAGCGATTCCACGTTGATGTGAAAAGAATTGCAGACCGCTGATTGGTCAGAGAGTTACGACTGCATCACAGCATTTTTTGAGCAACCAAGGTACTATGGAGCTGGCAACGTTTTTAGTTACATGGATACGATATCATAAAATTAAACTCAAACTGTACGTTTATAGCACAGTCCTTCCGTCTGCTCCTATTCAAAACTGGTGTTGGATAACAGACAGCAGGACCTCCATCCACAGGAAGTGCATAACAGTCAGCTGATGACAGAGAAATATCAGAGCCGGTTGGCATTGAACATGCAATAATAACCCCATCTCAGGTGTTTCTAGGGGCTCAAACTAATGTGTGTATTATGAGCTGTAGTCTCATGAATTATTAATGAGCTCAGTGGAAAGTCATTTTACACACATTTTGATGTCCAGCTTGTTATTTCCAGGCCCACAAATGAGCTTTTTAAACATGCACACGCACACGCACACGCACACACACACACACGCACCTCTCTCTGCAAACAGAAAGCACTGTGGTAGCGTATGGCCAGTGTGTTTACTGTGCCAATAGCTCACTGTCACTGGAAAGTATGACTGATGTAACTTCCTCACATGTCCCAGCTATCACACGTTGGACAAACCTGCTTCCTCGAGTCAAATCCCGGCTCTTCATCAATGAGCAGTCACATAAGGCAAGGTTACTTTATTTTTACCCGAAGGTAGAATTGGTTTACAGCAGTTACACTTCAACTGTAGTCTGCTTCTGCACCCGGGCAACGTGGGTGAAGTGTCTTGCCTAAGGACACAACGACAGCGTACACATGTGCCTGAGCAGGGGATCGAACCACCAACCCCTCAAGCATAGGACAACCTTCCCGACCACTGCGCCACCGTCGTGATGGAACAACAGAACACGATTCCACACTTTTTTTTTTCTTGTCGCTCACTCACATCATGCAAGGGGAATTAGGCTACTCCAAAATATTATTAAATCAGTATTAACTTATGCAATTACAGTATGATGTTGAAATTTGAGAAATGTTATATTTTATATCCAAGTTGACGTTATCAGCTAATGTAATCAACAGGAAATAAAAATGTGTGATCCAATGTCAACATAACCAACTGCTGCATTCCCTTCTTGACAGCAACCTTCAAGCATCCTGATCAGACTGCTGGAGAAACCACAAGCATGCAACACTTCCCCTTTTGGATCATGTGAAGGTCCCAGCAACCTATTATACACCAGTGCTTAAACATGTTTTATATCATTTCCTTTTATTCTCAACCCAAATGGATCGACCGTCTGAATATAGACCCGGCCGGGCGTTATTGTGCTCTTACTGATAATTCATCAACACGTTGACTGTGTCCTCTGGTCTCGGCCACCCTTCCAGCGAGCCTTTTGGGAGACAGGAAGGCTCGGTGAAGTAGTCCTCGGTGTAATTTGGTTCTGATAACAGCCCCCTTATCGCCGCGGCAGACAGCTCACTCCTTAGTCTGCCACCTCAGAGATAGCACCATCAATCAAATCTGAATGAGTTCCTCCCATTCCCACATTTCTATCCCTTCTGCAATCACCAGAACTGTTGCTTTTCCAAGTCCACAATCTGACAAACGTCAGCTGGCCATGGAGAACACAGACTCCACTCTTTACTGCGCCGCTTTAGAGCAAACGAACAAATGACCTCTGCTTCAATGCGAGGCTTAAACACCCCATTAAAGGTGCTAATTACTTATGCAACGGATGAAAGTCAGGCCTTATCATGATCAGTTCTCATTTACTGCTGAAGCTCTTCTGATAAAAGAGAGAGTGGATTTAAAGAAGCCAATTCATGAACAGTAGCGCTGACGTCGCCGCTTCGTATCGGAGGTTTGGGTCGGCTCACGCAGCTCTCCGCCATTCAGAGTTTAACTCGCGACCAGACTGAAACGTGATTTATTGTGTGGTGGGACTGCGATGGCATTCTTTCACTGGCTGAGCTAACATTCTGCTTCAGTAAACGGAATATTTATCCAGATCAAATACATAATAGTAGCCTCCTTTGTTCCTGCTTATGGACTAAACACACGTTTTGTTTTGTGTGATAATAACGCACTCAGTGTGTATTGCGGACTGTGCGAGTGTAACGGCACAAACTGGGGGAGAAACTGGGAGCTAATCTTCTCCAGCATGCAGCAGCTTGCTACCATGACAGTACCGGTACTTCCCAATCGGAGCCTTCTGTGTTCTATCTCCAAGCAGCACCAGCTACTGCTATGAAAGGAAGTAGCTTTACACCCACGACTGATAAAACACTCCACTGCATTGCGTGTGTGTGTGTGTGTGTGTGTGCATGTCCAGATAAAAACAGGATGATGATATGACGAATGTATAATATATATATATGAGCAAAAAGGAAAGAGGCTAATAATCATGTATTAAAATGCGAATGGTGGATTTGTTAAAGAAAATCCGGGGTTGCAACGACATGGAAAAGTGAAGCCGTCCTTCAGTGAGCGCGAAGTTGACGTTAAGAATATTTCAGACGGACTTTGAAAGCCTGACTGAGGTGCGGAGAGCTCGGGGCAGTGGCGAGATGTGAGCGTGAGACAGACGATACCATCTCCTCTGGCAAGTTCCCTCATGCTTACTGTCAGGAAAATCTCATTCAGCACTTTCCCCTCGCCCAGATCCCAATGTCCGCACACAGGTGCGTAGACCCACGCACACACAAACCCACACAGACCTGTACTGACTGGACACAGACTCGTAGCATACCAGCTCTGCAACTACACACGTGAAAAGTCTGAATGTGCTCACACAAATAAGAGCGCAAGGCAACAAATGTCTAACCGGCGTCTCTCTCTGCAGGGCATTTCACTCCGAGTCAGTACTCATTACTCAGCGCATCGTCATGTCAGAGACGCACTCAGACCTGACATGACAGAGGATTAGCTCGTATTTATTGTCTTTAGCAAGAAGCATGCGTTTGCCTTTCACATGAGCAGAGACAGACAGACAAAGAGCCGTAAGTGATGCTGAGGGAAACCGCAGCACAACAGAAGCAGACCTGACTCCGTTTCCTCCAGTCTCCCCGCCTGGTTCCCCATCTTGGTCGAATCTGCGACTCCCTCTCTCCACACGGAGGCGGACGGACAGAAGAGTCCGCGGCTGCGGGACAGATGCGTGTCCGTGTGCGAGCGTCAGGGTTGTTGGCGCTCTATTCGCCGCTCACAACCAGAGCCGTCCGCGCCGAGCGCGATCTTTCCTGCTGTTAGTCTCTGCTCCTCTGCACTCCTCCCTGGACTGCAGGCAGGCTGCGTGTCCCGTGTGTGTGTGTGTGTGTGCGTGAATGTGTGCGAGAGTGCGTGTCCACCAGAATGGTGACAGGATGTCACTATGGCAGGCGGCGTTGTGCGCACTTCATTACCGCCGTGATGACTGGAATCAGCTCAGAGGGGGCGTGGCTTCGCAGGCCACGCACACAGATTTACACACCTCCTCTCACTCCTGCCAGACAGTTTACTTTCACCAATTAGTTGATACGAGAGAGAAAAAGAGAAGGTTGAATAAGAGGAAAGGAAACAGGAGCGACTAACTTTCCAGTAAATGTCCACCGAAATGAGGAAGGAAGACTCTGGTCTCTGGGATAGGACGCCATCCCAAGGCTCGGCCAATGATTCTCTTCACAGCACGCCCAGCAGAGAACAATAAAATGTGTTTGTGCACACATGCGTGTAAATATTGGGGGCGGCGCTGGTTTCAATAGAGTCGTGTGCAGCAAGTGAAAGGAAGGCTTGTTTCTTTCCCCCTCTGTCGTTTCTGCACATGTTAAATATTTATGATGGCAGAGGCCACATTAGGAGAACGCGAGCTGATGGAAGGAGGACCTGTCACAATTTGTCAACCAAAATGGACCACGACAGGCAGAATATTCGTCTCTTTGAACTGTGTGTACCTGCTTCCATGAATGTTGGATCACCTGCTGGTACCTTTTCCTCCCTCCTCATCCTGGAGCAGCCACATATATCTTGGTAAACAAAACACGCCTCTAATCCAGCTAAGAATGTTCTGCTCGCTGCAGGATGTCCGTCTCTACGGGCCAAACAGGCACCCCTTTCAAGATCTGGCAAGGCCATCGCTCTCCCGTCTTGCGTCTTCTCCAGGTCACAAGTTTCTCAAGAGAGAAACTCAACGGTCAACAAACCCAAAAAGGGGCCAGGTGCGTTTACACCTGAGCTGAACCCGGACGCATGGATTCAAAGCGAATTCCCAACACATTAGACATACTGTTGTAAGCAGACGTAGAGCCTTTGTACATTACGATAAACAAAGACGTACACCATCATGGCACATGTATGTCAGTGCGTGTCTGTCATGGCTGAGTGCTTATGCAGGCCAAGGCGTCTCGGCGGACACAAGCATGTTTGATTCATTAATCTGACAGATGAGATCAAGGACTGCACCTTTCTCTCCTCCTGCCCTCCATCAGTGCAGCACAGATGGACAATGTTCCGTCGGGACGACAAGCTACTGGTCTGGAGTCAGAGTTGTGCAGCGTAAAAACCCACAAACACTCCGGCTCCATCACGATCCAGCGCACAACAGCTTCCCCGTTCATCCTTTACTGTTAACAAAGGGGAAGCGACAGTTGCATCATCCACGGCAGGTAGCTATGACAATCGGGAAATGATAGAAGCTGATCAATAGGAAGTCCTCCTAGTCCATCTGGTGGCCGGCAATACCAATCCCAAGTCTTACAAATTCTCTCTCACACAAATATTAAAAATCAATGTGAAAACATCGACGTTCGAGATGAAGACAGACTTCCATTTGTAAAGTTATGTGCAGACTCCACTGGCAGGCTGGTTACTCATAGAGCAGGACAGTCCTATCTCATTCTGTCTCTTTTCTGTTCACTCTTCTGAAAATGAAAGCTTCGCTGAATTATTGATGAGCTATTTTAAATAAATCATTTGGAAGAGGCCGGGTTATAACCCAGTGTCTGACGTGCCGTCAGGTAGAATTGGACAAGCACCAAACGGGACAGAAGCAAGTTCCCCTTAGCAAAAACGAGATTTTTAACTTAACCGTACGACACGCTGCGAGGGCGGGGCCAGATCGTCAGTCACAGGCCCCCTGTAGCCAATGGTGCTGTTCAAATCCTACAATGATTGTTTGATTTCCTCTTGGGAAAGAGGACACCGACGACCAGCTTCAGGACTGAAGGCCCAGATCAAACTCGCAGCAGCTTCAAAACGCTGATTAGCAGAACAAGCGTCCCTCATGTATGCTCAGTTTCTCAGGGGCATACGACCCAATTATGAGAAAACCAAAGACGCAGACCCTTAACATGCAGTCATTTCTACATTTAATCAAAAGGGTTCGGTGGGCAGACTAATAGTCCAAGCAAAGACAAAACTGTTGCCGATGGCCGACATGATCAACAAGAGAATCCCGACGATACATCTCAGGATTAATGCGCTCATCTCCAAGTCTCAAAAACCGAGCGAAGCTTTTCATTCCAGAAGAGGTTTGACCTCAGAATCTTCGCTTCCATATCAATAAATGTAAACACTCATCTCAACATCAATAAGCTAAAAATACCGCAGGTCAACAGCCCAGTCTGTAATCCAATCATAGCGAGCGCTGCTGCTGCTGCGAGCACGCACAGCAAAAAAAAAAATCTATCGTCTTCTGGAGATGCCACATTTCATTTTCCACTCGTTGATTATCTTGATTTTTGAGACCTGATTGGCAAATCCAGGCATTGTCCGTCTTCATGAGTTCTGACATGTACTTGAGCATAATCCCATCCAGGTGTGGAAAAATACAGTTTCGCCACTGGGAACAACACGTTGAGCAAATGATCCGACTCCGCTCTACAATTAGATGCAGTTGAGTATTACAGATAGCCGAGTACAGCATGAAATATTAGTGTTGGAAGTTCAGTAGGATTTTTCAGATGAAATATTTTTGATGAGATGATGTCATCAATATTTCTTCGATGCACACATCGAGTTTGCTGTGAACGTACAGAGGCGAACATAATTTAAGGAAGAAAATGATACTCCATTTGACTGATGTTGCTCATGCAGTGATGGCAAGCAGCCCGTTAAAATCAGCAGCCAGAATGCAAAATGAGCCAAGTATAAATAAATTCCCTCCGCTGATGCAATAACCAAATCACAACTCTGTCCCAATTTTAAGATACTTTCTTTAAGACCAATAAAAGGTACTCGGCTTGGGTTAGATAAACAGAACAATGCTAGGAAAACAAGGCCAGAGGTACTAAATGAAACCCAATTCATATTCGCACAAACAGGGATTTGTTCTCATCCTTGAATATGAAAGCTCTTTGAATTATTTTTTTTTTTATAAAAACTGATGAATTAGAGTCCAATCCATGGAAACCTTATCGTGGTCTAATCCCTTTTAAAAACCAAGAGCCTCAGTCGACCAGAGTTTCTCAGCTCCTCCTAAAGCAAAAAGTGCTCAACAGAATAAACTCTGGACAACGGTAACCCAGCAGACAGCTTCTGTGACGCGCTGCTCCCCTCTAGTGGTCAAAACGGAGAGGTTCCAACACCTATCTCTGAACTCAAATACAATTCACATCCAGGGAGACGCCTCAGAGTGGGAGGTTTTACCTGACAGGCTGCGAGGGCGGGCCTCAATGAGATCTGAGATGGCTCCAGTGGTCACCGTCTTCCTCATTCTGGATCCAGAGGCAGCGCCCCCCAGTGCAGGCTTTGTCAAAGCATCGTCACTGCTGGCTCTTTTCAGCTGGGAACACATCTATCGTTAGAGACAATAATAAGGGTCTAACGATGTTAGAACAGTGCCCCGCAGTGGGATGGCCTCAAGCAGACTGCGACTCACTCTGCTGAGGCGCTGCTCTGAGGCCAGCATGTTGGAGGATCTGGACGTCTTCATGGCTGAGGAGATGGTGGAGGAAGAGGAGGAAGAGGGAACCGAGGAGGCCTGCTTGGACCGTTCCTGGAGTCCAGGCTTGGGCAGCCCCACCTTAGTGGGGCCCGTCTTCATCATGGCTGGGCGTCAGTAAACAAACCTGGGAGAGTTCCAGGGAGGGAAAATAAATGAGCAGCTAGAAGCTGGTTAGCAGATCTAAAACAGATTCTCAGCTGTGATGGTTGGAGAACTTTATGTAGTATTTGTATCTGTATACTGTACATGCTCAACTGATGAGGGATTAACTGCAGCCGTCCCTAAAGCAGGAACACGTGTCATCAGAGTAGTTCCATGATTATGAGCGCAGCATCTGACTGATACTGAATACTGGGTTTAGCGTGTCATTAAATAATAATATTAACAAAGAAATTACAAATGATTAATTCTGGGCCAGAGCTTAAGATTCTGCCTCTTTCCTTTCCTGCACCCACAGCTGTCCTTCCGAGTTAAAACAACAGAACGATATTTGAAGGTGTGCATTTCTTTTCCAGAGGGGAATATGCACTCAAAGAGTAGCTGCAGGAAATGAGAAAAAGAGTGCACGTCACTAAGAAGAGGGTGTAGTACTGGCAAAGAGCTTTGCTAACTCATTGATCAGAGGGTAACATGACCCTTCCTGGTAATGGGGACACCCATCTGCTCAAAAAGCATATGAGTTATCCCTCACCCGAGCAGTCAGCGAAGACCGCTTCTTCCCATCTGCTCTAAAATATTTGGATTCGATCATTTGCTGGAAATGACCAGATATTAATCCTGAGCAGCTCATCAAATAATGCAATAAGAATACAGTACTAGGGATTTACAGTTACGCCTCAACTATGAGGGATAAATTACTTTTACTTCCACTCAGTCTGAAGCTCAACACTCTGCTTCACTCTGGGGTAGACGAGGAAGTGCAACACAATTGAGGATGCTGCCCTTGGGGATTATAAGATCTTCTTTTTTGAAAAATGAAGGGACTCTGCAACATTTTGTGCAATGAATAAAATCAGGCAATTGTGAAACACGAGTCATAAAATTGAAAACCTCCTTTAACTCATATTTTAATTCAAGTCTGGTTTGCGTCTAAGTTCTTTAGAGTTAGACCATTGACAGACTTTGAAATGACCTCGCCACGTTCCTCTGCAGATAGTGTGATTCTCCGGAGACAGATCTGTGTCCCACTTACTCTAGTGTGGCCTAGTTAGGAACCCAAATGCCTTCGATAGACTTTGATTATATCAATTTAAATTAAGAAAGTGTACAGAGCTGAGTATCTACCAGAAAAAGATGACAGACATTTACTTGTTTAGACAATTACTGAAAAAAGATGTTGGATGAGGAAACTGTGGCTTAAACATGGCTGCTAAAAAGCTAAATATGGGATGTGCCTTAAAAGCAATACTAAAATTGGAAAATATAATTATAATCTGCATTCACCACAGCTATAAGTAATGGGTTGCCATCCGCTTTAATTACTTCCAAAAACAAGAGGAATGTACAGGCTGAAAATGGGACAGACCAATAGAAGAGCTTTTCAGGGTATTTCTGACAGTTGTTGGACTGAGCCGCTGAAAAGAGATAACGGCAAATGGTTGGGAGCCCAGCCTGGTCCGGGACGACACTCTCTCTCACACACTGGTCTAACACAACCCCGAGGGACAGGATAATGTGCTTCCATTACACAAGGAAGATCAATACTTTCACATAATGCAATAAATACCCTGGCCCTCATTCATCACATAAACACACATGGCGAATTTAAGTATCATTTACATTTTCCTGAAAAATACTGACATGTATAATCATTTGGTGTACCCTGTAATAGAACTGCTGCTTAGCAAAATACGGACAGATGTTCAAACAAAACCAACAAACGCACTGCTATATGCGTTACAGAAGAAGTACCGTCTCACACATTCCCTGCAGGGATTCAGTCCACAACCACAATTGGGCTCAGCTTTCAAGGAGAAATCCGTGCTAACCAATCGTGACCATTCTCTGACCTTACATGAGGGTTGCCCTGCTGCAGTGCAGGGAGGATCGTGGGCACGAGACAAGGGTTTGGTTTATGTTTGTGGAGGCTGTTGAGACGATACAAAATGAAATGCATCCTACCATCGGAGCTCTGCAAAGATGCAAAACCAGCCGAATGACTGATTTAACTACGCTGCTCCTGAAAAAAAGAGGATATGGAATGTTATGCTATATGCTGATGTGTGTCATCACATCCTGATATGGCTCACTGGTTAGCAAGTTAACCTTCAAGGGGCTAAAAATAACATCAACATAGCATGTTTGTGCATATAATAGGTCAACAGTAACTTCCGTTCGGCCTCTGTAGTAAAACCTTCCATCTTACGGTGTTGTAGCTCAAATCGCATTTCCCTTGCAGAATTGTACTTTCAGCAAAAGTATCTTCAGCAGATGTTCTCATCCACTTTCTTCCTCAATCGTTACACAAAATGACTTCAGTTTTTCCGATTTCAAACTTTCCTATCCCAACCCGACACTCTCCAAGCACATACATGTCAAAAATAAACTCTATAGTCCATACAAAACTGGTAAAATAAGAAGGTGATGGACACCATATTCCAAAGTCTGCCTGAGAGCACAAGGTAATGAGTAAGAGGGCATCGACAGATTGGTGTCAGAGGAAACGTAAAAGACAAACGAGAATGGTGCAGCGGACTCACGTGTTCGATTCTGGCTGCTATCTGAGAGTCTAATCGCTGCCCGAGAACCCTGATAAAAATACCCGTCCTTCGCTGAGGTCTTTAGGGAAAGTCTGAGGTGGAAAATGAAGGGTCAGGAGCAACGGCAGTCCGCCCAAAAACAGCAGCAAGATGAGGAAGTAATGAAGGCTGCCAACCGCTCCACTGTTGACTCTCTCTCTCTCTTGTACGAGGAGGAAGAGAGGAATGGTGTCGAAGTGATGACAATGTTTTTCTCCTCTCATGCTTTTTTCAGGACAATAAGAAAGAGAAAATGTCCAGAAGCTGGAGGAGGACGAACAGCTCTTCATCGTGTGGTGCTGAGACCACTGCGTCATGTCCTGTCTGAATTGGGGGGTCATGATTTCTACAATGACCACACAGCCTAAATCGTTGGTACCTAGACTTCATTCTCCAGATGGCGGCGTGCTGCGATCTGATTCAACCTGATGTGGTCTGTGGTTTGTGAGTGAAACACAACTGCTCCATTACATTCTGGAATTAAAACCACAGCATAGGCGAGCGCTTGTGCCGCTTCGGTGAAATGTCTGCGCACTACAGCGTGGCCTGACGCATGTAAGTTAAGTTTGAAAATTAGAAATGACAAACAACGACCACAAACACTGACAAAGCCAGGCTTTGTGACAGAAACACTTCTCAATGTGAAGGCGGATCAATTCGCAGCAGGTTCCCAATTCCATGCCGTGCCAGTCTGGTCCGATTTGGAGCCCACATCGTATGGCATGTCCAGGCTGTGGGCAGAGCGCATTACTGCACTCTGGTTCTGGATGAAACAGGCTTGTTCGTGGAACTTGGTCTGGCCACGCCCCTGCATTACCACAGAAACGGCTGCAGACGGGTAGAAAGAACGTCTGTTATGCTTTTATTTAGGCTCTGCTTTGGTCTTGTAAAAGCCGACCCACCGCTAGAGAGAAAGAGACCTAACTTTAACCATGATCACTGGCATGTTTGCATTATTTTATACCAATCAAAAGTCATTTGGGTGGTGCTAAGATTTCACGTGGGGGGGGGGGGGGGGGGGGAGGAGAGCTCCAGCGCAAACAAAAAGATCAGTCCTAGTGAAAACGATTGTGTGTAGGAGGCGGTTGTTGTGCGACGGCATTGGTGGAAGCGTGACTGAAAATAGACAAACATTGGCTGGTTTGTCCCAACCTCCGGGGAGACCAGATATAGCATGTTGTTTTCTACATGCATGTCATTATACACCGTGCATACATACACACACGTTCCCAGTCTGAATGGGAATACTGTATATATATGGCTGGTGAGTCAATATTGTTCCAAAGGCTTAGCTGTCATTTATAACATGTAATTATACACCCATTCAGTCAATAGTTCCGTGGCTATCCACCGCACAAGTACACCAGTACTCGAAAAAGGACATTTACTTAGTTCTACCTCTCTCACTCACAAGCGCCATGATTGATGGAAGAAAGAAAAAAAGAAATGATGGCAAGATTCTTTGGGTCAATTAAAAGAGGCTAAATAATAGCAGTGAATGGCTGGATATTAACCAGGTGAGGTGGCGCCCAGGTGAGTCCTGTCATTGTGGTGATACAAGAAGCCGAGTAAACAGACCTCTGAGTAACAAGCAGGCTCACCGAAGCTCCCATGTGCCACCGGCCTCTTATTCTGTTCCTCCTTCCAACAACACTGACCTGACATTACAACAGGAAGTGAACGTTTTAAGTGAGAACTGACTACTTACATAAATGCATAATCAACAGAGATCAATTTCACTTTAATATCAGTCTTGATTAAGCCCATAATATCTTGTATGATCAAATACGTGTACCTGCATGCATTAAATGCGTGTAACCGAGTTTGTAGCTCTGACACATCTGTAGAGCACCTGGGCCTGGTGTGTGCAAAGTCATCATCTCAGTTAAAGTGAAACAGGAAGTGCGTCCCATGCTGTGAGGCAGTCTGCGCTCTCACTCTGCATTTCACTTTTAGTCTAGAGACTAAAGCTGCAAACTGAAGGCATAAAAGAATCCCCCACGTGCTTTAAATACAAAAGGGTAGAGATGCCACGCCTAAGATGGAACTGACGGAGAACCGGGTGTTGGTCTTCAAGGATGAATTTCATAACTTCCTCACGATAGTGTGAGCTGCATCGGTTATGCCACTTTCAATACATAATACATCTAAATTCACCTTAAACTACGCATGTCCCAAATGAACAGATGACTTCTAAAGCTTTAATGTTTCTTTGTATACAGTATAGTATAACTGGCGCATATAATGATATGTAATCCAAAATAAAAACAATCGTAGTGAACAATAAATCAGAAAGACTAATGATTATGTTCGATATTGATTAATCTGCCAGAACGTAAAGGACTAATGAAAAACGCCCTGAACAAAGCCACACCTTTGAAGTTGAAGTGACTTCTCATTTTATCGTGTATGACAACACAAAATCTTCTTTATTTTTGTGAACATCTCTCCAACATCAACACAGTTGGGGGGGGGGGGGGGGGGGGGCTCCAGCAGGAGCAGCTGAGATAGGCTTCATCTGCTTCACCCTCAGTTTCATCTTTCTCAGAGCAGAGCTCCCTCGAGGGCCCGACTTCCTGCTCTGGTGGGGTCAAAGGTCTGGTCCAATAAACAGAGGCACGCTGTAGATACATCAGCAGCTTTCCTGCCTGCCTGCCTGGCTACATGTACAGCGAGTGCAGATTCCTGTCCAACCAAAAGGAGACCATCTCCGCTCCGATTAGGATCGCCGTATGAAGTTCCATCAGAAGCAGAGTTCTCATTTTAACAACGCTCCCCACACGCATGCGAACGTCACACCCGTGAACTTGCTTGTCCCGTTTTTACCAGGATGGGATAATTCAATATTATCAAACCCTGTGACTTATTTGCATTTACACACCGCAAACACGAGACACACTCTGTTTGTGCTCAGTGAGGGAAGGCGTGAGCAGACCGCATCTCTGCTTTACCGCAGAAACGGCCCAAATGATCCATTTATAGAAAACACTAGCATTCCTTTGAAGTTTGCCTGCGAATGCTTGTCAAGAATGTGACCCGTTTCCTGAACTTAAAGTGGAGCCAGAGGGGAAAGATGCCTGATCATTTTCTGCCCCAAAAAACAAACCGTACCACTGCTGGACAGCGGGACCCGGGCTCTACGCACAGTACCCTCGGCTATAACTAGCAAGCCAATGACAGGAACTGCTTCGATAATGAGGATGAAGCAGAGATAGGATGAAGAGGAGAGATTCACTGCTCCAAAATCCACAAAGGTGAGAGAGAAAAAGTGACTTCTAACTCTGAGAAAATCAGGCGGCAATTCCATCCGTTCTTCTCAGAGTGTTAATATTATCCTCGCACCGATGAGAAATGCAGAAATGCAGAAATGCCTCTTCACAACATCTGGAAATGCCAATAATACGATTCACTATCTATTCACATTGAAACAATCCAGTTTCCACTGATGCAATGTTAAACACAGAGTGCTCTTAAAACAGGCCAGAAGTCAAAGAGAGATTTCTAAACATTTCCCTTTCTTTGATGGTTAACCGTGAGAGAAACAAAAGTTGTAATTACCGGTACCTACAAACTGCACCCACATTGACCGCCTTACCGGCGCCCTGGCACTATAGCCATCCGGTGACGCGTTCAATTAACGCGGAAGCAGCCTGTCCTCTGCCAATTAGAGGAGACGCGTTATCATATCAGACTCCAAAATAGCAAAAGTCACGACTAAATACAGAAACAGACGAAAGACGCCATTTCCAAGTCAGCTTAGCGTCAATGCCGACCCGCCAAAGCGAACGGTGACGTGACACTTTCCCTGACAGCGTCGCGCACCGACAGCAGGGAGGCGTTAACTGTGAAGTTTACGCCTTTTAGCGCAACGATTTGATGTAAAAATGAAAAATAAAATTCCACAGACTCAGACATAGACGAGTTTTTGCCACTAGCTTATTCTCACCTGTTCGATAACGCGTCTGTGTTGCTGCTGGTCGATCAGGATGCTGCTGCTGCCGCCGCCTCGCGCGCGCGAGACACCGTGGAAGTGTCACTGCCGCCGCTCGCGCCGGTAGGTGGAGCGCGTGAAACGAGTTTGGTGCAGTGCGCGGAAGGGTTTCTGGGAAATGTCGTCTTTATGGGCTCCGGGCTGCAAAGACGTGCCTGAATGAGTTGTTCCTTCAAGTGTTGATTCGATTCGTTTGTGGCGGAGGGTAAAAATACATACATGTTTTTAATACATACATAAAAGGTTGCTTACAGTAAAGCTAATTAAATATTGTTATTTTCTAAGTCATTGTGTTTCACAAAAGTGAATTCTAGTCACATTAGGAATTTAACGAATCTGCTCAAACTCGTAAAAGACTACACTTACCCGAAGCGCTGTCTTCGGCAAACATGGCTGCCTCCACGGGCGATTCGAGCACTGCTGCTCCTGACTCGACAGCAGCGGGCACGGACAGCAACACGTTTCAGTACAGTATGATTCTAGATCATCTCATCGGTGACAAGAAGCCCATTAAAGACCTGAACCCCGCCATTATGGGAGCACTGCCGGCGGCTCAGAAAAGCGACGAGCAGAAGACCATCGAGAGGGCGATGGAGAGCTGCGCGTTCAAGACGGTTCTGGCCTGTGTGGGAGGTAAACAATGACACAAACATGACATACCTGTGGAGGTATGGAAGTGTCTAGGAGAGTTTTTAACGGGGTTGTTTAATACAATCCTAGAGGGGAAGAAGTGTCCTGGTGCCTATTTTTAAGAAGAAGGGAGAGTTGAGCTGAGGTTCTTCTTGGGAAGGTTATACGTTTTTGAGATAAGGTCAGAGAGACCAGACGTTGATGGTTTGGACATGTCCAGAGGAGAGACGGGGACGATATCGGTAGAAGGATGCTGAGGATGGAGCGCCCAGGGAACAGGGCTAGGGGTCGAACCGGGATTTGCCCTGACGGGACGAGCTGAAGGAAATAGATACCTTCCGGGTTGTGCCAAAACATGAATAGTCTATTTTAACTTTTATTTGTGAGCAAATAACGATAAACACGCAAACTTAAGGGAGCAAATATTTTCCAAACTCGAGCTTTATTTTGAAATCCCTGGCCTGGCTGATCAACAGAAGATTTGATAGATAGTTCATCCATCCATCCATCTTATCCGGGGTCGGGTCGCGGGGGCAGCAGCCTCAGCAGGGAAGCCCAGACTTCCCTTTACCCGGCCACTTCTTCCAGCTCTTCCGGGGACATCCCGAGGCGTTCCCAGGACAGGTCTCTCCAGCGTGTCCTGGGTCTTTCCCGTGGTCCTCCTACCTGTTAATTTTATGGCATAAATAATTAGAAAGTGACAAACTGGGCTTTGGCAGCCCTAAAACGTGTGTAACAGAACAGAACAGCATATCCAGTATTTTTTGTGATGCTCATGTTGCTGTTCTTCACAGGGGTTGTCCTTGGAGGAGCTTTTGGTGTTTTCACAGCTGGCATCGATACCAATGTCGGAGTCGACCCCAAAGACCCCCTGAGGACTCCGACGGCGAGGGAAGTCCTCAGAGACATGGGCCAGAGGGGGATGTCCTACGCTAAGAATTTTGCCATTGTGGGCGCAATGTTCTCCTGCACAGAGTGCATTATAGAATCGGTAGGTGACGCCTCTTTTGACGAATTCGTTCTAATCCAGCAAAACAAATCGGCATCAGTGTGTGAAAATCATGCTGCGTATTAGCAAAATGAGGATAGACGAGATAATGGGCTCCGAAATATAGAACCACTGCTTCAAGGTCGGGTGACAGCAGGCGGGGAAGTCGTTTTTTATAGTGACATAAATAAAGTGGCTAGTCTCGCATTTTTATATCCTGCTCAATCGGGTCTCGTAGCGCCATCTAGTGTTCACCGTCTGTGTCTGGAAGCATAAATATACATACAGTAAGTACAGTTTGTAGCTTGCAAAATGAAAGTAAAAAAAAAAAAAAGCCACTTATCTGTGACAGACCAGACGTCATAAACTAACGTCATATATTTTCCATCATTTCTTTCCTTGTAACCTCGCGGCTGTTTTTCATTTGCAGCACAGAGGAAAGTCGGACTGGAAGAACGCGGTGTACAGCGGGTGCGTGACGGGGGGAGCGATTGGATTTCGTGGTTTGTAACCTGCTGTATTTTCCTCTTTTTCTTTTTTTTTTTTGTGAACTGACATTTGTAAAGTGCTTTTCTTTTCATCGCTATTCTTTTGTCTGTCTTGCAGCTGGCCTGAAGGCCGGGCTGCTGGGATGTGGGGGCTTCGCTGCGTTCTCTGCTGCCATCGAATACTACTTGCGGTGATTCTGTGGAACGAGAACCTAAACATTAATCCACTGTGAGGATGTTCATACATTTACACGTGGGGGAGTAGCGATGAAGTGATGACACAGTCTGCTGGAAAAGACTTTGTCTTGTTACTTTTGTCGTATGGCGATAGAAGAATCTCAGAAAAGTGGATTTGCCTCTGTGTTGGAGGAGCAGTACGACATCCACCTTCAGTCTGAGGAACCATCTCGGACCAGAACCAGATTTATACCGTTCTCATTGTAGAGCATCAGAACAATGTTTGTGATGAACCCACACCAGGGTTATTTATATGTATGTGCATTCAGGACTCTTAATTTTTTTTTGTTTTAATTCTGAATTATGTTGATTCAGTCGCTAATGTGATTCTGGTCTTACTTCTATTTGACTGACTCATTTCAGTTTACAGGAATGTATTTTGGGGGCTCCCTCATTTTACGTCGGTTCCAGGCCTTCAGCCTCTACAGAGCTGACAATGTTTCCATACAACCCAAATAAAATCTGATAATTCTTTTTGCGCCAAGTATTTCATGAGCCTTTGATTTCTTCTATTTTCTTGTTTGTCATGCACGCAGCAGAGCGTCCACACGATGACGTCACACGGCCACCGCCATGCTAGGTTTGTTATCTTTGTGGAATGCTGTTTGGTTTACTCCAGATGTAATGGCACTCCCATTTTCCAGTGTAAAGAATATCTTCCCAAGAACTCATTGTACTTGATCCAATACATATTTATCAATATCCTAAATATCACTTTTTCTTATTTCTTTATGTATGCATATAAGATATTACCGTAACACTCATATAATGGTCTCCTGAAATTATTTTACGTTGAAATTGATCGGGTAAAATATAACCAATGCATCGAATGACCACCAGGGGGCGGAATATCAAATGTTCTGGCACAATCGGCTTCAGGATGAATTTTTGATAAACTTTTCTTCGTCAGTTTCAGGAAATATAAAGTGCATCAAATGGAACTAAACCAGACATGAGAACGGAAGCTCATTGGTGTGTCTAAATACAATATGCCAATATAAATACGTTGTATGTCGTATCACTAGGTTTGCCAGTCAAATAGTCGTATTACACAACATGAAAGTGTTTTTGTATATTTTATTTTCCTAAAAAAAAAAAAACGAGGGGGGGCAAGGTTCACATTAACATTTAGCCTCAATATTACAGTATAATGAAACTTTCCTCAAACATTTGATTTTATTACAATCTTATATTAAAAATATCAAATAGTACTCATCTAAGCAGTGCTGACAGAATTTAATTTCCAGATACGCCTCAGAGACGACCCGCCTCGGCGCTACCCAGCCCGGTGTGATTGACAAGCTGAACATGCAACGAGGGCAACGACCACAAACCATCCTAAAGATTATACTGGTGCAGTGAGACACTTTTTAACAGGCTTCCAATGAAACAGAATGAAAGAACACATTCATTGTGTTTCATTCCCCAACACTCAAAGTGCCCTCTCTCCTCTACAAAGTGACCTGAAAGTAATTAACAGACTTTACGGAGATCTTTTCTGTACAGCTTCCCCACCATGGACACGGCGAATGAGAAGATCAGACTAAAAATAACATCACTACCCGGAATACACTTCAAAAGACAGACTCCTTAGAGCATTTCTCTAGTTGCACAGAAACTGTACAGGCACATGTATTATATATATTCAAAATAAATAGGGCTGATCTGGCCGAGACTCACTGGGGAGGGCGGCGCCGAGAGAAACACCAGCAGCCATTGGTTGGAACGGCTTCCCAGCCACTTAGAAAGCTCACAAGTTCTCATAGACCCTTAAACACACACACACACACACACTCAAGTCACTCATGCAACCCGGCCTCCTCCAACACACATGCACGAAGCCAAATAGGCAGCAAAAGAGAAACAACACAGCTGCGGAACAGAATAATTAAACACAGAAATGCCTCAGAGAAGGAAAACGAAGCCCCAAGACGCCACTGGTTTCTAGAAAGGGTTCACCACCACAACACACACGGAGGAGAGCCTCCGCCACCGCGCCAGGCCGTGGGCTCTGAACCCCCCCCCCCCCCCCCCCCAGACTTTGGTCCCAGATGTGCTCTCATTGGCAGGAGGCAGCTCTGCTCTCCTCACGTCACACACAGGACAGGAATACCGGTGGACCGAAATGTCTCCTTCGCCTCCTCGGCTCCCTCTCTTTTTTTTTTTAGGACAGTGGTGGGGAGGGGGGGGGGGGATTCGGGGCTGTACAGTAGAAATAGACCCAAGGGTTGCAGAGAGTCTCTGGCTTCCGTCCTCTCCTGATGGACGCCTGGGGGAGACGGCCGGGGGGGTTAAACGTCAGTGGAGAAGTAGACCGCATTGCGCTTCAGTTCAGCAAAGGAGATGGGAGGATGCTGCAGGTAATAGAGCAGCACCTGAACCTGAGGACAGAGGAGACACGTCTCATTCAGTCGTCTTCATGTGTTCATTTTACACTGTAAAAAGATGCTGACTGAGCGGTTCCTGTTTGTGTCAGAAGATTACCGTGATGTTAAAGTCACTTTTAGATCCGGTTTCACAGAAGCAACCGTGAACTCTCCGCACTAGAATCCAAACTCAAACCGAAAACTTTTTGTTTTGTCCCCCCCCCCCCACTGGCATCTCTGAAAACGGACCCGTCTGCTCGGAGCTCTGTATTTCTCCTGTATCATAGCAACAGCTTATCACAGTGTCTGAATCAGACACTGTGATTGGCCTGCCAACAGAACTGATGGATGTGGGAGCATGACCCCCCCCCCCCCCCACAACAAATTCAACAAAAGAGCTGATTCCGATGGGAAAAACGTCTCAAATCACAACGACGTCGTTAAGGACTCAAGACGACGTGATGTTAGGGAAGATATTTCCTCCCGTGGGGGGGGGGGGGGGGGGGGGGGGCTCGGGGGATAATCGCAAACCTAAATCGGTTTTCCTTGATTGATTGGTTTCTGGTTAAAGCTACCAGCCGCTTACCAGGAATGACGGACAGCATATCTAGACAGGAAGTACAATTACAACAAACATGTAAGTTACGACTATTAAAATGAAGGTGGACACGTCAGCCATGTCCCCGGGGGACATTAGGACAGTGGAACCGTCCGTCTTTGGCGCTTGACATTTAGCTTGTATTTACACAGTAAACATTTCAAAGCATCATTGTAATGGGGGGGGGGGTCGCCTTCATCTGCACTGGGTCTGATCATTTAGTCTGGACTCTGCCAAGAACAAGACATTTGTGCAGAGACAGGATGTCCTGCGCCTAAATACAGCTGGGAGAGTCGACCGCGGTCACACGGGTCACATGGGTCACACGGAGGCGTGGGAATAAAAATAATCTGGGAGGGGAAAAAAAACCCTGGAATCTACTAAGAGTTCAAAATAAAATACGGACAGCTCTTCCTCTCCTAAATCACCGAGACCACCCGCCGTACCTGCGCCATCACGTCATGTGACCAGATGTCAGAGGCGGAGTTATATGCTGTCCCTTCGTGCTCTCTGACTCGGACGGCCTGAGGAGGGTGGGGCCAAACACGGTGGCCAGGGTTGTGGAGGGACATCTTGTTGACGGGCTCCTTCTCCGCCACCCTGCAAGGAACAAAAAAAAGCCCCGTCAGCCACGGGGGGGGGGGGCTTTACAGGGCGCCGTTCAGCCGATCGACGTGCTCGCTTACCGCTTGAGGTGCTCCAGCAGAGTGAGGAAGGTCATGAGGTTGGGGTCGGGCAGCGAGCGCAGGAGGTGCATCATGCAGTCTCCTTCGCTGCCGGGTCTGAGAGCGCTGCGAGGGGGAGGGAGGCGACGTCAGGTACGAACACACACACACGCACACGCACACACTAACCGATGCCCTCCATGAAGGCGGGGTAGAAGCGGTCCGTGAGCAGCGGCTCCGGCAGCTCCCTGAAGTAAAGCTTCAGCGTTCCGGCGATGGCGTTGATGTCCATGTCGCTCAGCATCACCAGGATATCTTTGGTATCTGCGGACAAAGACAATAAAACTCGGACTCTTGAAGGACCCCCCCCCCCCCCCCAGCGACTCTTGGGCTCTGCTGGGGGGGGGGGGAACACAGAACGCCGAAGCCGTTCCCAAACAGCGTTACAGCCCAGGCTCTGTTACCGTATTTTCACGACATTAACAGCTGATTTTTTCGGTATTTTAAACATACTATGGTGAAGCGCATCGGCACGTATCACTCCGCGAGGCGCCTGACTGAGTCCGCCTTACAACAACAAATAGGCCGCGCGGACCAATGGACGCGCGGCACATTTTGAAAAAAATCTAAGACTTTTAGGCGCGTCCTATGGGTGTGAAAATACGGTACACTCAGATTCCCGAGGTGCAGGAACGTCGACGTCCACGCCAGCCGCACGGACGCCGCTGACACACGGCGTGCGTGCTATCTCGTCTGACAGGATGAACCGTTAGCTGCGGGTCCCCAACCTATCGCTAGGAGGGTGACCACAATGATTCGCAGCGTGTTCAATGTGCCGCCGCTGCTCTCCAGTTGAGATGAGGGGGACGCGGCGAGCGGCCTTACTGGTGTCGAACGCCGTTTTGAGGGCCTGGATGTCGGTGGCCACCCCTGAGATCCGGTAGATTCCCACTTCATCGATGCCCCTTTTCTCCACCTCCTCAATGCACTGCCGGACGATGTAAGGCACCTTGGAGCGCTCGCGCCTGCAGACGTGGACAGCGGTTACACCCCGAGCTTCACCCGCCCCGGTCTGGCATCGATACCGGGAACACGCCGTACTCACTTAGTCACAACGTTGATTTTGACGCCAAACACCCCGCTCTGCTTCTTGGACGGCGTCCTCTTCAGGCTGAGGTCCCGGCTTGTAAACTTCATGGAGAATTCCACTTTGATCTGGGGAGCGACAAACAACACAGCTGGAGCAAACTGCATTCCTGAACGCTGGGAGCCTCTCAAAGATTTTAGATTTAGATTTAAGATGCAGAAATCTAACGTCTACGACACCGATATGACCGCAGGCCCTTCCTGTATACCAGACACCATTGATTTGATCACAAATAAACGTACATTTATGTGGGATGCAGCCTAATAAAGACGCGATCTCAGGACAGCAGTTCATCCTCTCCTTACCCCGTTCATCTCGATGACGTCCGCCTGCCAGTTCTTGGACTGTACCGTCTGAGGATCCAGCTGAGAGACACAAAAAAAAACAGAGACAGACACAGAAGTCAAAGGTCATGGCAACAAACCGTCACTTGCATGAAGAAACCCGTCGACTTTACGATCTGATGGACTCATCAAAACAGTTCAACTCTCGGGGATCACTTGAAAACACCCATTTGAACCATCCCACCCGTTTACGGATCAGCTGATCCGATCGTTGAATTCCTGATAAACTTCTGCATTTATCTGGGTTTGAGGCGGGTAACCAGACGGAACAGGCGGCGATAAAAACGCATCCCAGGACGACCATGAGTTGACCTTTGCCCCCTGAGCCACATCCCACCCTGCCAGGTCGTTTCAAAATAACCCCTCCTCCCGCCTTTATTTTCCCCACATAGGCCTCCTGGGGGGGGGTCTGAAGCTTCATCACAAATGTCCCATGATGCTTTGGGACATCATGGATGTTGTTGGTGTCTGAAGAGTCTCCGTGCGCCATCTAATGCCTTTTTTATAGGCTGCCTGTGCGCTACACGGTGATGTCATCACAACCCGGCGCGGCGATGAGCTCAACTTAAAGGAAAATAATGGCTGTTGGGTGAGCGCAAGGGCAGCGCACGTCTCCGACCGTCAGCTGCAGCCATTAAAACGTTCTCAGCGAGCGGATTTCATTACCTCGTAAAAAGGCCGAGCTTCACGTCGTCCTATTATCGTTAAAGCCCCTTTTTTCCCCAGCAGGGTTTGGGTTTGAGACGAGGAGTGGGGTCTGCTTCTGGAACCCCTCGTAGCAGACTGGCTGAGAAAGGTGCCGACACCCCCCCCCCCCCACTTGCTCCATATTTGCCTCTGCTAATGCTGATTAAAAATGAATGCACTGCAATGGGGCCGTAAAGACGAAGAGGAACTTTCATAGCCAGGAGTTACACTCGTTGACCCTTTTGAAAGCGAATCCTCAACTGGGCTCATTTTTTTAAATCATTGAAATACTTAGGAGAGGAACATTTGCTTCCCCCCCTTCTGGATACGGAGTCTCAAACTGTCTGAGCTGAGGACTAGAACGCCAGACTGGCTAGGCTGAGACTGAAAACCACGCTCACAATCAGGAACAAAATGATCCTCGATCTGCCGTCAGCTGGTCTGAGCAAGGCACAGAGGGAGCAGACGGTGAGAAGGCAGCGCCTGATGGAACCAGGACCGTAGAAGCAACGGTACGGCGTTAACTAATAACATTTAGACGTCAAAATAGAGAAATAAAGCTCATCGGAATAGATAAACAGATATATTTTTAATCCCATTCCAGAAGAGAGAGTCCACGACCAGCTTCTGTTTCTAAGAATACTATAAAAGGAGTCTTGGGGGGGGGGGGGGGTTGGGAGACATCCTCGTGCTGATGTGGTTCTGATTAGGACGGTGGCTAAACGCTTTACAGGCGCGTGAAAGTTACAAAGGATGTGCGACTGAGGAGAGTCCAGAAACACTCTGGATCTGGCGAACACACAGATTTATGCACATTCCATGTGGGGCAAAAGCCTTTTCCTTATAAGGAAAGAAATATATAACGTTTGTTTGTGTGTGTGTGCGTGCGTGTGTTCATTTGTATTTGGAGGCCAGAGCAGTCCGACCAGAACATTTCTCTGTAGGCAGCTCCTGCATAACATCAGGTTTGAGCACCTCACTCCATGATTGACCTGCTAAACCTGAGCCGTATGCTCAACACACACACACACACACACACACACACACACACACACGTATGAAGGGATTCATCCCGGACTGATCTACAGGAAGAACTAAACGAGTACACAAAGTTTTAGTCGCTGAATGTGATGACAGCTTTTCTTTAAAAACAAAACAAAAGAGGCTGCTCCCGCCCGGTTTCGAACCGAGGACCTTTCGCGTGTTAGGCGAACGTGATAACCACTACACTACGGGAACTGGCTGCAGACCCCCCCCGTGCATCGTGCTTCATCCACTGACGCGTCACGCTGCTTCATAAAAGCCTATTTTTAGACTCATCAACCACATAAGTGTAATGCTTGCATGTGCATCGGTGGGAGGGAGGCGCTTGACTCAACAGCCGCTGATGTCACCGTGGCCATGCGAGGCCTCGGACTCGGGCTGCCATGGTGCCTGGAAGGTTGTCCCAGGTTTAAGGCAGGTGTCGGTACGACGCTCTGGTGACTTCTTTGGTTTCATTTTAGGCAGGACAACTTTCAGAGCCATTACACCCCCCCCGGATCACCGGAACAGCACGCAATGGACCAACCCGAGGGCCCCGTCTATTACCTCTTACAACCTAATTGCATGATTAATGTCCCGTCGCCACCTGCTGATATTAAAGCCACCCTGCTCTTAGCTTAGCGTCCGCCTGGAGGAGGAGATGAGGGGGGGGGGCATTGTGGGTATCAACCTGAGAATGCTTTACTGACCTGCCAGGCCTCTCCTGCAGCTCATTAACTATCCTGCACATGGGGGGGGGGCATGAAGGGCTATGCCCTCCGGTCGGGACAGACGGAGATTTATGTGGCCCATATAAAAAGGCCATTTGGGGACTGGCTGGCATTTTAGGCAGGCAGGAGGCATGGAACCCTAATAGCTCATCCGCACTAATCAACACGCTCAGATGGGAGAGAATAATCCTGCACGTGGGCTAAAACGCAATGAAGGGCAGAGGTGGGATGATAATGGTCGGACCCCGATTCTCCTCCACGGCTAAGCTGGCACGACGGCTCCATGTTCTGCCCACTGAGCCGATATAAAACGGGTCATCATCCGAACGAGCACGCCGTTAAACCGGAGCCACAGCGAGACGGAGCAACAGCCTCATCATCATCTGTTCTTTTGCCGGGGACGCATCCATAAATTATGCTTGGCCCTGCTCCAATTAGTGTTCCCAGCCGGCCTCCCGCCTCATCACACTGTGTCTTAATTACAGTACGTGCCACTCTAGGATGGAGGAGGATACCCCCCCCCACTCTAGGATGGAGGAGGATAATCCCCCCCCCCCCGCCTCCTCCCACATCCACATTACCGTCGACAGCCTGTAAATTAGACAATGCCGTTTTCACTGCTTCCCTCCTCAATGATTAAAAACACACAATCTGATCACTTTTAGAAAGTTATTTTTCAAAAATAAATCCAGCAATTTCATTATCTTCTACGGCTGGAATTATTAAAAGACACAGATTAGAGAGAATACTGAACGAAGAATGCCGTCTGAGGGTTTTTATTAAAATAGGCTTGAACCCCGTCCCGTAAAGATCAGCGACAAGAACAGGACGGCCTCTCATGCAGGAGCCCTCTGCCATCACGCCGTTTGACATTAAGCGTGTGCAGAGAGAAGACGCTGTTACCTTGGGGGGGTCAGCAAGGTTAAGCCGGGCTTAGTGTGTAATTCCTGTTTTATGCCGCTCGATAAAACTCAGGCTGCTGCTGAATAATGGAAGGGAATGAACCAAAGGTCACGACGTCTCTCACCTTGGATTATTGGGGGCCCGATCCTGTTTGTTACGCACACGCAGCCGAACTCGCTGGCGGGCACGTCCGTGATGAAGATGAGAGATGCCGACTAAACACGAGGCTGACAGTTTTAGCTGAGTGCGCAGCGCTTTGGATCGAACCCCAATATAAACTTTACATCCCGGAAGCATTCTGGGAAGAAAAAGGAGCTTTTCACGACCCAGAACCTGCTCGGGGAACTCGGTTCCACCTGAAGGACGAATCTGGAGCCTTTAACAGCAAACACAACCATCGCCTCAGCGTTCACGTCATTTAAAAAAACAGTTAAAATCAATATGTCACTGTCAATCTCTTTAGTTTACATGAATAAACCAACCAGTTTCTGCCGTTGGATGAAAACGCGTCCTTAAACATCCCGATAAAACCCAATGAAATAGTTTAACAAGGAGAAACTGCGGAATATTAGTTCTGAGCGGCTGCTAGGTGGAGGGGCGACGCACAGTACCTACATCTACCAGCGGGGGGCGCTAATGTGACACTGGAACGTCTCAACCAGCAATTTAGTAAGAAATACAATTAACTCCCAATTAGAGGCTTTAAATAACAGGCATGGAGAGGAACAGATCAATAAATATGGATGTCACAAATGAGACAATGTGTTAAATATGCCATCCGTCAAAGCAGTGGCTTCTAAAAGCCGAACTTCAGCTTCTAATAAATGCATGTGACCATTTTACCAGCGTCAAGGTAAACATGCTGCAACATGGGAAGGTTAAACGCCAGAAAATGCTTCAGCTCACCTGCTTGTAAAGCCGACATAAACCTGAAGCAACATCGATTTGTTTAAATAGACTTCAGTTTAAGAAGCAAAATGCAGTTTGAAGTGGATGAGAATGATTACAGAGGAGAAAGAGGCACGGAGATGAACACGGGGGGGGGCAGAGCGCACAGATGGAGCGAGGAGTAGAGACAGAACAGCGGGAACAGAGACTTCTGCCTCAGCAGCTTGCTGCGGACCCGGCCCCAGAGTTTGGCCCCGGTGTTGGAGTGCCTCTTGAGCACGGGGGTCTGAGGCTGGCTGGACAGATTGTGCTGGGTTCTGGTCCACGCAGCAATGCTGCTCCAGACGCTCGCACACAGAGTTCAGGTTCACATCCAGGATATCCGTCATCCCGAAGACCTTCCGAACGCTCCCCTTTCGATAGACGCAAATCCACACGTAACCCCCCCCCCCCCCCCCCCCCCCCAGGAGTCCTCCGGCGAAAAAAAGAAAACCTCTCCGGCAGCTGATGCCCACTTAGATAGTCACTTTAAAAAGCGGGAGAGAGGGATGACTGAGGAGAAGAAGAAGATGCTGCTGCCACGGTCTCCTTGACAAGCCCGATGTAAGCTCATTCCACATTCAGCTGCCAGCATCTCCTCGCTGTGCAATCTGACTTCCAGAGCGCTAGAGCGAGAGAGAGAGAGGGAGGGAGAGGGAGGGAGGGATTGGGGGAGTGAATAAGCTCCTGTTGTTACCAAGAGCTCCTGCTTCTCCAGATGTTGATGGACACACCTCCGAAAAGACGAGAAAAGGGAGGGGAGGGAGGGAGGGAGGGACAAACATTCAATGAGAAATGAGAAGCGGAGGGAGGAGAGGAAGAGAGAGCGATGGAGGGTCTGGCTAAATGTGTTTAGTTTGGCACTTGACCCCTTGTCGACCTTTCCAGAGATGGCGAGCGGCTCAGAATGTGATGAAGACGGCAGAGGAAGACAAGACGTGATTTTGGTGATGGATGCAGACATCGGAGGAGACGTCTGAACAGAGGAGGATGGAAACCCTCCACCGACTTTCTGACTCGCAGACGTCCTGCGAGGCGTGTAGAGCCAATCATGTCTTCTTTTTTTTTTTTTTTTTACACGAGAGCGCCCGGCTGCTCTCTGGAGGCGTATTCCTCTGGATCGATAGGAGAAGGGCAGAGAGAGTGCACCTGTCAAAGCCCATCTCCGTCCTACGCGCTCCGCCACATTAGAATTAGACGGGAGTAATAATTCTGCTGTGGAAAGGTCAGAGACGCAAAGCTGCATTTAAAAGCCTCCGGAGCAGAGGGGCGGGGCCGTCAGGGCTGGGATTCAGCCGCGTCAGCTGATCGTGGAGACATTAATTCAACTGCATCTCGACCTCAACGATTTAAAGAAAGAAAGAATCTGTCGTATTCAAAAGTGAGAATATTTAATGGAATATATATTTTCAAAAACTAGAAGATCTTACACAAAAAAAATTATGGATGCCGACACCGAAAAGCATACATGAAGATAGGACTGCAGCAGGATGGACAGGACGTCCAACACCGGGACCAAATGACACGGGAGGAGGAGAAGGGGGGGCTGCATGAGGAGACCTCAGCCAACCTTACCACAGAGTATTTTTAGCCGTCGGGGTTGAGACGCTCCATGCGTCACATCTCGGAAACATCGTCTGGGAAAACCATGTTTTGGAAACAGGAGAAAAGAACCCCCCCCCGGGCGGACGGGAGGCATTCCTGGGCTCAATTAGAGAGGGGGGGGGGCGTCCTAACCATCATATGGGTGATGGATTTACTGTAAAAGTTGGAGATCCGGTATCACAGCCTGCGTCACGGGAAACTTAAATAAGATACAGAAGCTGAAGAACGAAGAGACGTGAACGCCGCTCTGCCTTAAAGCGACAGTCCAGCTATTTCAAGTTTAGGGACTCACAAGAGAATCAAAACGGATCCGGCAGAAGCCCAGATAGCCCGACTCTTACGAGAAAGCCTTGTTCCGACCCCCTCTGTGCCCCCAGACATGTTAGCCCTGACGCTGTGGGCTCAGACGGGGCATTTAAATGTGAACCTAATAAGACCTTGAGATGTTCCAGGATAATATTTGTCTGAATCTTTTTTAAATCTGCGCCAGAAGAGCGACATAACAGAACCTTATTTTCCTCTCGGGCCCCCCATACGGATAAAAATGTACTGCAGAGATAAATTAAATGCATGGAGACAATGGACTGTATGGGCCTCAGGAGACAAGGGGATGATAAAACTAGGACAGGAGGAGGAGGGGGAGGAGGAGGAGGGGAGTCCAACCGGGAGATAAGTTAAGAGTTCTTGAGGGAATGGAACAACATGAAGAAGATAAACTAATTAGTGAAAGTGGTAATCCTTGAGACGTTTGGTTTGAGCGCTCATCCCTGTGGCGGCGCAGCTCAGCCAATAGAGTCGCTGCGTTTCTTCCTCCTTTTCTCAGAGTTTTATTCTTGCTCGACAAACAGAAAGCCATCGTCACCGTCTGCCACAACAATCGACCACGAAGAGTCAGTCGGGACGACAGCGCGAAAGGTGCGGGAGCAGATGGTCAGGCCAGGGCAGTCTTAATTATACATGTGCTGGGTGGCCCAGCCCCTCGTAAAGCGGCTCCATACGACCAGACCGAGGGGGGGGGGGGGAGGGAGACGTCACACCCACTCAGCCCTGCTGTGCCTCAGAGAGCCGTAAGAACCAGAACCAGAACCAGAACCAGGGTTGATCTCACACTCGTGTTTTTTCATTTTCAGCACTGACAGAAATGTGAAATCAGTTATTCTCCAAACTCTTTAGCATTTTTTTGAAAATCAAGTAACAGAAGATGAAGAGACTCACTTTCTCCTTCTACTCAATTACTTGTTTTTGATGGACGTTCAACGTTTTGTGATGCTACACGAGTGTGTGTGTGTGTGTGTGTGTGAACACATCACTGTCTCAGCTCTGCAAGGGAAAATAGACTCATGCTGCAGCTAAAGGAGAACAAAGGTGATCAGATGATATTAAATGATGATGCAATCAAAAAGAAAGGTGCAGGAAGTGTGTGTGTGTAGGGGGGGGGGGGGTGCTCTTGGGGGTTACACACCAATCAAAAATTGACAGATGCATTTCGACCTATGTGTCTGGGCTGTGGCCGCTGATTGGCTGACGTGTCGCTCCGGGCGCCATCGACGGCTTCAGGCCGCGTGTGAGTGGATAAATCAATCCGGTTCAATATGAACAGTCTGTAGAAGCATGTTCTCCTGGCTGGGAGAAATAAAATGTGTGTGTGTGTGGGGGGGGGTGGGGGGCTTTTGAGGTAGGTCCTTCAGGGCACAGTGGGAAATGCGAGCGCAGAGGCCGAAGGAGGTTTTGGCAGGATTGGAACTCACAGCCTTTGGGTGCTCGACAGATTATTCCTGCCTCCCTTTCATCTGAACCATGGGGGGGGGGGGCATCCTTCTCAGATTAACCGCTTCATCACTTATCAGGCACCTTGGAACAAAGCGGTGATGGAGGGTGAAGCTAGAAACGGTTAGCATGTAGCTGGAGTCTGTCGTGGGTTTCTGACGTTAGAAGGGGGGGCGGGGGTCTTACCGACATCATTAAAGAACGCTTTTACATTCTGATCAGTAAACTTGGAGACAGGAAAGGACAGCGAGGATTGGAAAGATGAAGCCAAGCCTAGAAAAGTGATGCAAGAACAAACGGAGAAGCAGCGGCGCTGCAGGTTCTGCATGACAAACCTCCACGCCACGTCGCACTCTGCACGCCGTCCTTCCCGTTTGATGCATCTGCGGCTAGAGCTAATAGTTACGTTTCCCGTTGCCCTGTACTTTCATTTCTTTTGCCATTTCTCTTCATCGTGATTCGATTATCCTTCCCCGTCAGACGCGTTGCCACAGAGAGGAAGGACGCATCCGAGTCGCCCAGCGACAGAATTAAATTGTGTCATTCCGAGGCTTAAAGTGGATTTATTCACCAAATAGAAATCTTTCAAGTCAAACAGACAAAACAACAAAACCCGCTTAGGAGGAAATTACAGCTAAAGGACAAAGGGAACTTTCTGCTATTAGCATTGATCTGTTTGTCGTATCGTACCCCCCTGCCTGACTGGGGACAGGCCGTGTTACGTCTGAACATCAGCGGGACCCGGTTTGTCTGAGAGCGGCGCCGCAGAAAGAGGACGCCTCGCCTCTTAGTGTGAGAGGACGATCGCAACCAGTTCCAGATGAGGTAAAAAATAGATTATATATACATATATAGTATATAAAATGCAACTGGAGGTTACAGTAAAGAGGCAAGAACGACTAAATATTAGAGGAGGATGAATCGGTGTTAAACACAGATTGTTCTTTCACGGTAAAAAGCAGCATCGTCGTCTTCATCAAATCAGTCGACATCTTTTTCTGTGTAAATCGGGTTACCTGTTCTGTGAACTGACTCCCAGCGGCGCACACATCCTGTCAGGCAGCCTTTACCATCACCAACAACGACAACAACAACAAAACCAGGGTCAGGTCAAAAGCTCATTAGCAGGTGAAGAAGCTATCAATGTGTAAGTGCAAAATCGATTATTAAATCAATGGAGGCAACAAAGCAGGTTATAATGAGCTCTGGGCAACGGTGCTAGCAGCAACAGAAAACCACCTCCGGCTCGGAGGAGGAGCTTCTTACATTGATCCTCCATCCTGCCTCCGTTTCTGCTGCCGGATCAGAAACTAAACTAAAGGAGTCAACGATCCAGGGTCAAGGCGACTCCCGTCTAAGCAGAACCGATCCACCTCCTTCACACCGACACCGTGTGAAGCGTCATCAGGAGGGGGGGACCCAGGACGAAACACCCCCCCCCCCCCCCCCCACGGGGCTGATGAGAAACGGCACAAATTAATCCATCGGTAATATAACCAGCTTCATAGTTTCCAAACCCAATTCTCATATTTATCCCTTTTTCTTTCACCATTTTGACTCATTACGAATGTTTATCTGACAGAAGACGCCGCCCAGCTGTCAGTCTGGTTCTAGAACAGAACGGGAAAAGTTAAGGCCACAAAACCTGCTTCAATACAGCCTCCACTTTGAAATCTCGCGAACGGGAAGGCCTTTCTGTCATTTACTGATAAAAATATTAAAAACGAATCAGTCTTCGGTAATAAGCTCAGGGTTCACGCACAGTCTGAACAGGAAATGGGCAGTTTCTCCTCCCTTGCCCTGGGACAGGAAGTCATAAAGCAGGATCAAAGGCCTGGCCCGGCGTACAGTCCTGCTTATGAACGGCATAATGTCACGGGAAGTCGGCCTGATAAAACAAGACAAAGCCTTTATAATAACTGCAGTTATGAAAACCGGATCCACTGGGGGGTAGCTGGGGGGGGGGGGCTTCCGTGCATGAAGCTGAACGTCATTGAGGATCAGACAGAGGTCATCTGATTCTAAAGTCTAACTTTTGATCATTTGGAAGTTCCCTCATCACACAGCGGCCATCGTGTTCCTGCTGGACGCTACGGTTGGATGTCGTAAAGCAATCCTCTCCACTGTTCATCACCTCCTGCTCCCATCAGGGGTCAAAGGTCACAGTCCAGAAGAGTTCGCCGTCTAAAAGCGCGGCTTTAGGGGGCAGGAATTCACGTCAAATGTTCCTAAAAAGCCTGGGAGCGCGAGCGTTAATGGATGCATCTCGATTCTGGCGTCAGGCTTTCCCTCCCAACTCACCCCACGGACGCAGATCAAGGAGCGGCGGCCCCCGCAACACCCCGACAAGCGACAAAGCAGCAACAGCTGCGGTGCTTCAAGCTAACGATTAAGAGTCAGCTACCGTTTCCGCTTCACATCGAGCGAGGGGAACGCGAGCTAAGCGCTGGCTATCAGTAACAGTTAATGAAATGCGCTATCCCCCCCCCCCCCCCCCCACACACACACACCCCTTCATAGATGATGCTGATGTTCTACCAAGAACTCTGGATTCGAGCACCGGTCCTGGATCCAACAAGAAAGCGTCCAGCCAATAATTAGAGCTTCGTGTATTTATGGCGCTGAACACTGCGCCACCGCGCAAATTCCAGTGAGAAACCAAACCTCACACAGACCCCAACGTCGATCAACCCTCCTGCGTAATGAGGAGCAGAACCGCAGCGGGCAAAAATGCTTGCTCAATCTCTCCTGCCGGCTACGGCCGCACGGAAAGCGTCGGCGTTCTTGCACAATCGTCACGTCTAAACAAAGAGCCGAGGAGAGCATTTAGGGCACAACCCGAGACAATCCATCCCGTCTGCAGGCACAGCTCCGGCGTCTCCATGCAGGGACGCAGCGCGGGGACTGAATCCCGTTGACTTTAATGTGAGGCAAAATGCTGCCAACAGCAACGAGACGGCGGGAGACGGAGGCAGAGACGTATTCTGGGCGCTCTGGGTTTGTGGGGATTAAAAAAGACAGTCGAAAGAAACACCTGGACAGACATCGACGGGAGTTTTGAGATTCCGCTTTCATAACTTCTGCTTCTAATGATAATCAGCTCATTGCAAAGATGCAGGTTAAAGGAAGTCACGACAACCAAGATGTCAAAGAGTTTATATCGTTAAGCAAGCGGGTCGTCTTCGGAGGACGTGGAAGGAGGACACTGTTAATGTTGGACAGTTTATTTAGGGGCGTCTTTCACGCCTCCTTTCCGTGCTGTTTATACTCGTCTTGGCATTTGGTGAAAAGACGTGGCAAGAAATGATATGATACTTTGAGGAATGTATATTTTCTCATGTTTTATACCCAAATAAACCCTGAAAATGACGAGACATTATAATGTAGGACTTGAATTACCAGTGTAAACATCAGCTGAATTCTAGTGCCAGATTACAGAGGACGCTCGTCCACTGACCACGCAGGGATTTCGCAGATCCACAGCCGAGGTGAACTCAAACCTGTCTGTGGGAGGAGCCTCACAGGACGCCGGCGGCTGGACCCGAGCATGGAGCGATTCCCATTCCCTTTTAGATCGTTTCCAATTCTTTGACGCTCTTTCACAAGACAAAAAAGGCCTGTGGAGAACGTGTGGGGAGATTCACGGTGTCTCTCCGGAGAGCATTTCATCTCAGGCTGCGATGAGATCCTTTGATCTCCACTTCAACTCCCAGCGTCACATAATTGGACGCCATCTGAGGCTCTACTTCTCACTGTCCTCCTCCATCGCTTTCTGTTCTGCCTCTCTGTGGTCGCCACATGTGTAGCATGTGTAGCATGTGTAGCGCGCTCATGGTAGGAAGTAAGACATCCCTTTGTTGTTAATCCCTCACACTTCCATGAAACATTATGCAACGCTGTAATGAGGAGCAATTAAAAGGCCGGCTTGCCCTCGACGACTCTGAGCAGCGATGGCATTTTCTGCAGAAAGACATGAAGAAGGCACAAAAGATATTCTACAAGCTTTAACTCATTTTCAGCTGAGCTGTATGCTGAGTGCCCAGGTTTTCGCCCACAGAATATTCATTACTACGACGACGCAAACACTGAATGTACCAAATGAAAGATTAAAGTTTCTTAAGTCGGCTTAATTGGGACTCATCAATAAAAGAAGCGCCATGTGCCCAAACGCTGACAGACGATGAGGGATGGGCCTCATTAAAAACACATCGTGGAGAAAAACTATAGCGAACAAAAAGAATAAAAGAAGTGTGTTTAGGTGGGAGAAGAGCTGTGAAGACTTGGAAGACTCTAATCACACACAGACACACACCTGCAACCCCACCGCAACACAAAAGACGCACACCTTGGTGACGTAACCTTGTTTGTTACTGCTGTTAATGGCTGTGTGTGTGCGTGTGTGTGTGTGTGTGAACGAACACAGAGGCTCATTGAAATCACGCAGCTCCAGCTCACTACATGAAACACTGTCATCCTGCAGCTACAGAGCAAGGACTGCATGGAGACGGTTTCCATGGAGATAGAGACAGACAAGCGCTAATTCTGCAGCATAAAACGTGAATACAAACATTTCAGTTGTCTTCATACATGCTGTACACATCACCCCCCCCTCCCCATTAGCCTAAACATCTGCCCTTCACCGAGCACGTGCATCTCAAACCTTAGGGGAAAGCTGCATTCGCTCTTAAAGGAGTCAGAGTGCAGATGGATGCGCGTCCTTTAGTTTACAACCCCCTCTGCAGCCGTAGCTTCACTGCAACGCCGGCTAATGTGCGCTCTCTCCAGTCCAGCTCTTTGGTTTCCAGGAGGGAGCAAAAGCGCTGCCAGGAACAAACGGCTTCATCGGCCCTTTCGCTCCCGATCCCCAAATCCTCTGGATCACATTACTTCCTGGAAGTCAATCCCAACCAGCCGGGTTCACCTCCGAATACAAAGCAATAAATAAAAGAACACCCCAGAATGCTGCAGGGTAGGAGGCACCAACCCCGAGGGGCGATGATGGGGGGCTGCATGGAGCGCTGGACATTAATGGTGGCATTTCCCCCCTCGTGGACAAGCTGCCATCATGAGTCACCTTTCTACCAGGAATGAGAGACAAAATCACGTAAAGGAACATTTACAGAACGCTGAGCCGAAACCCTGCAAGGCACAAAACGCAGGATCTTCTGATGGTGGGTCAGCGTTCTCATCGGTAACAAAGTCAAGGAGCAGAAAAATTAAATAAAGGAACCTTCTAGCCCAGTATGCCCATTTAAGGTCAGCCAGTATTCCACAAGCTTGTTAAATAAATCAGAGGGTCTCCAGAGAGGAAAACAAAACACCGAAGGCTCGCTCTGAACTCAACAGGAAAGCAAACAGTCCGGGTCCAAGTGAAAACCCGCTCTGGCTTCTTCGTCACAGACACGGACCGCATTCTGGCTTGTTTGTTTTTTTTAGCTGCCATACTACGTGGTGTGTGGCGAAACGAAAAGTCATCCTGCAGGAACTCATAGAAAAACGGCGAGCGATCGCACAAAATAAATCGCAACACCCAGAAGTGACGAGTCAAAAGGCAAAATGCATTCAGCGGCTCAACGATGACACACACCGACACTCACAGCGGCTTCTAATTATAGTGCAGATGTTCATTTAGATAGCCCCCCCCCTCATTACTACACACCACTCCTGACTCAGAGTCTGGGATAAAAAATAATAATTTCCACCGCTCCATCGATGGTCTCCAGCCAACATGTGGTGTATTTATTGTTTTTTTCTTCTTTTGGCTGTTGTTGGCTCGGAGGGGACGTTCCCATCACCAGCAGCGGCAGAGCCGGGGGGGGAGGGGGTACAAGTCCGAACCTTTGTCTGAAGGTTCTGGTCAGAGCCGTTTCAGTATGAAATCTATTCTTGGGGTCCGATGAGAGGCGACACGGACACGACCCACCAAACCGATAAACAAAGGCATGGAAAGTGATGGTGAAAAGACAGGAAGTGATGCAACAGGAAGTGATGCAACAGAAATGTCACGGGTGGGTTTTTTTTCACTCAAAGAATGTTTGAAACCGGATACGACAGGAAGCAACACACCCACTCAAGGACTTAAGACATTTTTCAGATGCATCGTTTCCATTTAAAATGAAACGTTACATCAGTGAGTCGTGCTTACGCCCCCCCCCCCCCGGGTTAGTTTGAATACTCGATTTATCTTTGCCGCTGCTTTTACCTGTGTTCCTCTACGAGCAGCGGCAACAAACACATCTCGTCTTCTGCTCCCTTTGGAGCGGCAAACGGTGTTAAGAAGAATCTGCCGCACGCTCGACGGGGACGCGTGAATCCCTGCATAAAAACACGAGGACACTGCGTGGAGATAAGAGCGACTAAAACCCACGATCACAAGGAAAGTGCCCTGCCAGCGACAAAGGCAGAAACCGCAACAGCTGCAAACGGGACCCAGTTGAAGGGAAACGGATCGGAGTCAAGCTTCTGTTGACCGCACAGATCTTTCCCTAAGAGGTTCTGGAAAATTGGAAATATAAATCCCGCCGAGGCGCCGCTTGAAAAACTTTAACAATGATGCAGAGTCCTTGATACCAAGAAACCACATGTGCCACTGTGTAGGGAGGATCTAGTTAACAAGGCTGAAAGACTTTTACGGGAACATTTTAGGGGAACTCCCCCCCCCTAAAATAAACTCTGTCAGGCCGTAAACGCAGCCGGCGTCGTTAGAGGCCACCGTGATGAGACCGCGCCGCTGTGCATGGAGGCGAGGCGAGTAACGGCCCCACGAGGATCCAGGCGGCTCGCTGTGGGCTCATGTGCGTCTGTGGCGGCCCGGAAGGATCCGTCCTTCCTACCTGGACTTGACCTTTCCCCATGATCTTGTCCACGATCTCGTTATCGTCCTTGTTGAGCATGCTTTTGTCGTAGCACTTCTCGTAGCACAGGATCCGCAGGTACTGGGAGCCCTCCAGCTCGATCTCAAACTCCTGTTAAAACCCACAGACACACACACACACACACACACACACAAGAGAGTATGTGTTACATCACAGCCACGGCGACGAGCGCACGGCAGAAGGAGACGGGACTCACTTCTTTCCACCGCGGCTCAGTGGTGTCCCTGAAGACCCGGGTCTTGGCCTTGCTGACAAAGTAACCGTACGAGTCCACTTCAAGGGTGCAGTATAGATCTGGGGAGGACAGATGGAAGACGGAGAAGCATCAGGTCAACGTTGCTGCTCATTCGTGGCACACAATGATTGTGTCACGTCGTAGAAACTACGACCTTAAAACCGCCTCATCCAAACAAACAAGGTTTGCTGTTTAGTAATTATTCATTACACTAAACCCTCAAATCATTCGTTTTCAAATTGATCAACTTGAATTGATTGGGTTCAGCTCTATTCTCCCGTTTCTTATGGATTCCCTGTTTAGGGAATGTCAGATCTCCTGACTAATTTGAACAAATAAAGGCCCCCGGATACAAAATATTCTTTAGAGGGAACAAAATAAGGAGGAACAGGCGTAATTCACAGGATCCAGAGATGCATTGTGATGAATGAAAGGGGACGCGAGGAGCCATGACTGGATCCGATTATCCACAGGAATCCTCGGATTCACGAGGACGTGTGGACGGTTGATGGCAACTTCACGTGCACAACGAGGAGCAAACGTTGCAGCTCGGTTCAGATCGGCAGACCCTTCCTGTCGAACGAAGCACGACGGCACACATGCAGCAAAAATAAAGCGAGAACAAAGTGAAAATGTTTTTGGGTGAGAGTTTCTGGGAGACGTGCGACTCCCTCCTCTGTGACCCAGTTTGACTACTTTGCCTTGGGCTAAATTTTAAACCCTATCCCAGTGAGGGTGGGTGGGGGGGGGGGGGGGGAGATAACCGTGACAGAAATAAGTCACAGTTCCAATATGATCTTCCCGCAGCTTTGGGGATTTTTTTTTTAATCAATGATGCAATAAAAAGAGGCTGTTCTTGCTTATTACAAGACTACTGAATCATTTTTCTAATCATTTCATGTGTAAATTCTAATGCCCTAATAACCCCCCCCCCCCCCCCTCAGACAGCTACCATGAGCATTAAGATGAAGCACATGCTCTGTAATATTGTGCAAATGAGCAGAGAACTGCTCGGCAGCGCTCGTGCAGAACTCGTGGCTCGCGGGAGACGTCAGCGCAGCGAGGAGTTATGATGCAAGTGAACCCGCACACGGGACTGTAATGAAACAATCTACATAAAAAGGAAATTATAACCCCATCGTCAATCTACGTCCGGAGGAAACGGTGCAATTATTTGCGCTGTCGGAGGAAACGGTGCCGTACTCCCCACCGACCCCGAGAGCTGCTCTTTAATGAGAAACATTCCGTCAGCATCATAATCGGCAACAATCAAACAAATCTGCAAGTCAACATTTCAGTTTGTTAAAAGTACATTGAGATGCAGAGCCGGATGTAAATAATGCAACGCGAACAACAGCTGGATGAAGAAAATGCAAACGCATTCCTGGCTTGATAGCGTCAGCTGCTCTCACACATTTAGAACGATGTCGTGATGATGAACGGCTTTACTAGTAAACAGACGCGGCCATGCTCTCCTCTCAGCTTCCTGTATACATCCTGTCGCCCACACAGCACTTCTCCAACCTAAAGAACACAGGTTACGGAGCTACGAGCTACGAGCCCAGCCAAACAATAAATCTGAAGCATGCCCTTAAATCCAATTACAATCTCAATCCTGGGCGATCCAGAGGTTTCTCTCCTCCCTCAGTTGATCCTGAGGCTGCATCTGACTCGGTTCCGTCTTTCTGCATCTTTTTTTCCCGGACGACGGCTGGAGGGGTTTGTTTGTTTTCCCCACCTGGCGGAGGGGAGTAAGCGGCGCTCCAGATTTGAGAGGGAGCTAAATTAACAGCATGTTTAGTTGCCATAATTTCCTTTGTTAAATTATGGCAACTATGACAGTGCTTTGTTCCTTAAGCAGTGTAAATAACACAAAGTCCTTTGAGGGATTAACGGCTCTGTAATGGCATCATCTGCATCATCAGCCGCCTTCGTGGTTAGCGTGCCCGCCCCACAGGCCTTGCAGGACACGTTTAGATTAAACTACCGCAGAGAAACTGCCCAACCACACACACACACACACACACACACACCCTTTAGCTCCACTACAGTGAGCTTTCCAATCCATTGCCCAGGCCGGTTTTCACATTCCACACGCTGTCATGGCAACGGATGAAATACACAACCCTGCATCTCTGTGCCTATTTTCCGATATTTGAAATTTGCACCGGTGGTCGTGCAACAGGGCACAAAGCGCGGCGCGCCAGCTGTCTGTGACTGGCGTGGCGCCGCCGGCATCACGCTCGGCTGATGGGAAACACGCACGCTGCGAGACAAAGGAACGCCTGTGCACGCCGGGCAACATCACAGACAACTGGCGGCAGCACGCTCTCTGAATTGTCCTCGTCCGCAGCGCAAACACATTCCATCTTTCCTTTGATGCATCTCGCCTTTTGCTACGTCTGCTAAACGACAGCAACTGCAGATCGTCCACGTCTCCTCCAAGACTCCCTCTCGCTCTCGTTCCTGCCCTCCGTCAATCGTTTACGCGCAGCAGCTATGTCCGAAGCGACGGCGGGCGTCAGCAGCGTGCTGGAAGGAGGTCAAACTTACTGGCTGACTGCTTGAATCCTTTGGCGGATTCGACGATCACATGCAGGAAGCCGTACAGGCCAGGAGTCTCCTCGTCTGCGAGACAAAGCACACAGCAATTAATCCGGCGTAGGAGTTTAATGTTCCATTCAACAGGCAGTCGACATCTTTTCTTGACAAATACCAAGAGGCTTTTTGTTTTTCTCACTCTGGCTCATCTCAACCGGGTGACTAACACAAAGGAAGAGAGAATCCGTCTCCTTGAAATGAAAGAGAATTCATCTGCATTGCTGCGCCTCACTGTTCCGCTGAAGAGCAGAGAGAACTTTGGTTTCAAACATATCAAAAATAAAAATAAAAAGGCCGCAGTCCCTGTTATCACCAGTTTAAAGGTATTGGATGTCAAAATAATGGCCGACTTTGCTTAGCGATGCTATTGTAGAAGAAGCGAACTTGGATCTCTCTTTCCTGTATGATGAAAGAAAGACGAAGACAGCGTTCCTGGGAATGTCAGCTCTGGCGTCTGCATGAGAATGCACAGACCCGTCGCCATTCGTGCCAGATGGCTTTAATGTTGCCACCAGCCTCTGAGAGCAGTGCAACGTGAAGATCTGCAGCACAGGCATACATATAGCTAGCCCACTGCTAGCCCACAGCTAGCACACAGCATGGCAGTTACTGCTAGGAGCTGGATGAGACACATATTGTAGCCTAGATTCTCTCCTGCGAGCCCCCCCCCCCCCCTCTTATTATGTGGCTTTTTTGTGTAATAGGGGCTTTTTGTGTTTGACTGCGAACTCAAAGCACCGAAGCGGAGAGGAGGGAGCGAATGGGAGCCTCTGTCTGGTTGTGATTTTGGGAGAAAAAGGAGAAGGCGACAGAGAAAAAAATGCAAACATAAGTAGAGAAGAATAAAGACGATATTGTGGGACTGTTTCTTACCGTCTTTGTTGCTGGTCAAAGGAATGTTGTGGACAGTTCGGAGTTTGAAACAGGAGCTGGTCAGGACCTGGAGTTCAACAGAACTTAAAAGGCACGCCTGGAGATCTGGAAGATACACAGCAGCCAAAAGATCTCACTTTTCTGTGGTTCGTTGTCCACTTTGAGACGAAGCTCCAGAAGTCTTCTGAGGAAAGAAATGTTCATTCAAGGGAAAGACGCGTTACCTTTCTTCTGGAGTTTCTGGATGCTTTCCCTCCATTCTGACCTCTCATAGTCAGAGGAGAGGAGGAACAGGTAGCTCTGCAGACAGAGAAGAAGTTAGATGTCTTTAGAAACAAGCAAGGTTTGAAACTCATCAACTTCTGACACTGTGATCAGATTTAGTTTCAAAATCAAACACAGAAGAAGACTCTTTAGAAAGATGCACTGCTCCATCTACTGGTGAAAAATGAGTACTGCAGCCACGAGGAGCAGATCACCTTTCCGTGTTTGTTGTGGATGCGGAAGGGGATGGTGGGGGAGTGCAGGAGCAGCCACGACTCCTGCTCGTTCATCTTCTTCCTAAAACGCTCCACGCGATTCTGGCCCTTCGGTGTTTTCTACACACAAAAAAAAAAAAAAAAAGAGCAAGATCTCAGTTAGTTCCGGACTTGATTGGAGTCGCTGATGTATCATTCCAGTGTCGCAGCTTCTTGTCTGTATCGATATTAAACACAGACTCACACCACCCCGACCCTCGGAGGGAAGATGCAATCAGCACGACTGCAGCCTTGCTCTGACTCTAAACGCCAGCCGGCATCACTCACTGAGCCTCCACTTTGTGATGATGAACGCTGTGACCCGGGAATAACAGGAACTCTCTGCTCCTGAAGCCTTCGGCGTGTCAGCCGAGGATGTGAGGGGGAACTGATGGTGACTTACAGCCTCTCATTTTCAACTTCTACCAGTACACAGTTCTTTCAGTGCTAGTCGGAGGAGAACACAAAGGTTGTCGTACTGGAGAACGCAGAGAACACAGTAGGTGGCGCCGTGGGTCCAGATGCTCAAATAAACACAAAGGAAGAAGAAGCTCAGCCTTCTCTCATGTTTTTGCAGCCACAAAAAACTTGGGGAGAAGAGATTATGGATCCAGTCAAATTTTATTGGAGTAACGGAATGCTGAATCATTCAATTACCTTCTCTTTCTGTATCTCACTCTTTAAGAGCGAGATCTTCATCTTCATCTCCTCGATCTCGTACTCGGGAATGACTTGGATGCTGGCGTAAGAGTCGGATTCGTCCAGGGTCTGGAAGTTCAAGTCGGCCAGAGGGATGTACCACTTGCACTCGTACTGCTGGTGGCGACTGGGAGAGATTCAGAAGAGAATATTAAACACAGTCAGCCGAAGAACCAGCCAACAAACGCTTCTTTCTGTTTCTAGAGTCACCAAGTCAGATCCCACTTACGTGATTAAACTATATTAACTTGGAATAAAAATGCTGGGTGCTAATTCATTACCAGCACCTTCATCAGGCACAATTAATTACCTTCATCAGCCTTCATTCAAACCCCTCATAAAAATAAAAGCCCAACAGAACTTGATGTTTTCATGACATCTACAATATTAATTCAGACCGACAGGGAATAAATGTGTTCCGACTTCCTGACGACTGTAACTGACACACTGAAAGCCAAAAGAAGAAGCGGCAGCCCCCCCCCTGTGTTTTCTCCACTGACAAATACACATGCCGCTTTGGATGGGGAAGTAAAGGGAAACGCTCAGCTCACCCCACGGCCGTCTTCTTCATCTTGGCACAGAGCAGCAGGTCGGTGAAGAGGAAGAGGTGCCGGACCTTCCTGGAGCTCTCCGACACCTCCACCAGGAAGCCATCTTTCACCAGCTGACGGGCCTAAGAGAACAACCCTCATTCATTTCTTAACGCCACGCTGTATCAAGTTGCATTGTGGGTTGTGCACGTGAACTCAAAATACTTCAATGTATGCATGCCGCGCATTGTCTGTCGCAGTTTCGTCAAATGAGACAACACACACACCTATCTTCATGTGCGCTTCATCACACACTCACCTCTCCCTTGGGTGTGGTGACAGCAGTCCTCCGAGGGTCTATCTCCTCATTGATGGAGGACAGGAAGTTCTGCGATATCCTCAGAGCGTCCTGCAGCAGCGGGAAGTCTGGGTGGTCCTTCGGAGTGTGTTTCAGCAAGTCCTGCAACACGCAAACACAAAAGAGGAAACAGTCGTGGTCTGTGCTATGATACGCACAGTAATAATAATTGCAATAATAGTAATAACTGTCGGTAATAATGTAATAAAGTCATTTTGACATCATTCTTCCTGTCAATTCTGCAAACTTCAGACTTAATTTTGTCTTATCCAAACCATAACTGCAACACGCCAACGCAGATTTACGTCTGAATCCGTAATTAATGTCTGAAAATAGGCTTTCTTTGTTTAATCATAGCCGAGTAGCAAACGGGGACAGCCGAGCCAAGTTTCCGCCGCCACTGAAATCTCCACCGATGACCAGACAACAGGTCTCTAGCAGCATTTAGACAAAGTGTTGTTCTGCAAAATGTGTTCACGCCATCCAGTCCGGGAACATCGCACGCCCCCGGCATGTCAGCGTGCCTGATTGGCAGTTTTCACCTAATTATTATTCATCCAAAGAAGTAGACGCCTTTTGACAGGGTAAATAACAAAAGTGTTGTGAGCTCATTCAGGAAATAAGACATGTAAGGTCTTGTTAAAGAGTGGAACAACTAGAATAGAGAGATTTTACACAGGAAAATCAGCAACAACGTCCTCAGAATCAGCCTTTTATTACGATTATTTAGCCAGTTTGGGGCGAAACAGTGCTCACATGAAGGACAAGGGTGCTCCTGGTAACCCGGTCAATCGGCTTGTAGAGGAGCGCTGTGGGGGGAGAAAAGGGGGGGGCGTCAATAACACGCAGAAAGTCACAGCGAGGACAAACACTTTCAGACCATTAATGTACAAAGCATCACTGATGCGGCCTTTAAAATCACACCCCCAGTTCTTGTCACAACGCTGGGACCCCCCCCCCGGGTGAGACGGCTTTCCTGCTGCGGCAAATCCCACAGAGATGCCAGCTCGAGGTGAGAAACCACAGACAAGAAAGAGGGAAAGCTGGAGTGAAAAGAGGACGATGGTCCATGTGCCGGATGCAATGAGCGCGAGCGTGTGCAACAAGCACAGAACTGCCATCAAGATAAACTCCATATCCCAGACCTGAAGCAAAAGGGGAGGAAAGGTGAACCAGCTTTCTGTTTGCAGGGCAGGTCGTCACACACCGTGCGCTTTACTCCCCACAGAGATGCAGAAACACATCCCACGCTTTGCCTCTCCCTTCAGCCTTACAGGGGCACAGACGTGCTCGCTTTCGTCTCCTCTCCTTCAACGCGGCGCTCCTCCTCGCTGCTCGCCTCCTCTTTCAACTAAAAAGAACGAAAGAGTGGGAGCAGAAGTCTGCAGGGAGCGCAGACAGATCTACCGATAAGGCTCAAAGCTAAGCTTCACTCACACACACACACTCGCACACGCACACACACGCACACCATGAAACCAAAGGGAATCTTCTAGAAGGCCTCACTGATGCTCTTTTAAGTCAACCCCCTCTGAATGTAGCAGCCTCCATCGAACATCCTGGTTCGATGAAGTCGATACCGCAACCTCCTGGAGGACCGAGAGGACTGTGAACGCCATTAATCAGGGGTGCATGTGTGTGCACGTTTGTGCACATATTTAAATATTTAGGTGCTGGCTGGTTACCTTGGGTAGAATTCATGTAGCCGATTACTGCTATTATTAGTTGTGAGCACGTTCGCTGGTCAGTATAACACCTGTAACCTCATTGCTTATTTACGTCATGGTTTATGCGTTTTATTTCTGAAACACTACTTTTTTTTTTTGTAAATGCTAAGATGTTACCCAAGATAATAAAGTTAATAATATTAACTTTATTTGTAAGTATTGTAAGGTTTTAAACCACAGTATTTTTTTATTTTCTTTATTTATACTTTTAATTATGCTTCAATCTGGATGAGGTCGTATAAACCTAAAGGTATAAAGACAAGAACACATTTTATTCCATTCGAGACACCTCAATAAGCTTTTTTGGTTCATTCTGGAATATTCTTTGCAATTTTCTTGTCTCTTTTTGTCCTCTTGTATATAAAATTAGAATTGTGTATTCTAACTAATTACTAATTGGGGCCATCTGCAATCCAGGAAATGCCAAATCCTAAAAACAATAATGAAGCAAGATAAGGACATGAATCGATTAGTGTCTTCAGCAAGGAGACAAGTCTGACAATTTCACAGTGTCTCCATGTTTTTGAAGCATCTCATCTGTAATCTGCGCCGAGAGACTAAAAATTGAAAGTCCAGTCGATATTCAGGAAAGAGGGAGAAAAAAATTATCCATAGATGGATTATTGGAAGTCGATGACCTCCCACAGCGAGCTGTTTTCAAGGTCGCCGTGGCGAAGGGATGTATTCACCAATGAGGGGACAGACCAGACGCAGAAATGCTAAATGGGTCTAGAGCTTGGCCACGATGACCGCCATTTTCCAAACCTTCTGTGTTTGGCAAGACACCCTTGATAACGATGCCATGCGTGAAGGACGTGGAGGACAGAAGGAGAGGACACATAAATACAGAGGAGTGGCAGGTCGGTAGAAGAGCACAGAAGGATTAAATAGTAAATACAAACTTCAAAGGCTTAAAGTGGGAGTGAAGTTTTACGTGAAAAATATGGCGTGAGATACAGAAGACGAGAAGGATGAATCATAATAAGAGAGATGCTGACGGAACACAAAGTTCAGCCAGGTAAATCCCTGTGCTGAAACAATCTAATCGCAGACCCAGAATGCAGCATCGTCTCAGTAACAGCCTCCTTTACGATGCATACATTAACACGCGCAGCTGAAAAATGACATTCTCTGCTCTGCCTGAAATGTCCTCTAGTACTTGTACAAACTAAACAAACCCTGCAAGAAAGACAAATACACGATAAAACTGGGATCCGGTGTGTTGCAAGAAGCTGCATAGTCCAAAGGATCCTCACTCAACAACTAGAGAAAGGCTGCGAGACTTTAAAAAGAAACTCTCGTCGCGTTTGAAGGTGTGAAACGACGAGCAGACAGATGCCATAAAATCCAAATCAATCTGCCAGCCGATCGATGGCCGTCCCAACTCCGCGGCACGCAAAGCGCGACACCGAAGCATCAGCCACGCAAACATCCCGGCTGACAGGGAAAAAAAGATGAAAGAGAACACGCCAGGCTCCAAGCGTCAAACGGTCGTTACCGTAGGTGCAGTTACAACACAGTCTGAGGACCAGAAGCACCTCCATGTCCCTCATCGCCTCTCCTCACGCTGCTCAACTCCCCTCTGCCTCCTCCCTCAGGCAGACGCAGACAGATAGAGAGAGAAGAGGAGAGAGAGAGAAGAAGAGAGAGAGCGCTCACACACACACAGCGGTTTGCCTCCCAAAGCCTGCCGCTGCATGCTCAACTAGAAGGGACAGGGCTGGAGTCAGCTCTCACACACACACACACCAATAATGAAGCGTGAACACACTTACTCTCCATGGAGACGGTTGTGGTGCAATCCTTGGAGTCTTTAGGACCTTTCACTTTGAGGTTCTGAAGGAAAAAGAGGAATGGAGTGACATTTAAAGAAACGGGGGGGGGCAGCCGAGGGAAGACGGACTGGGTACATTTCTGAGATCCCACTAAGATTTCATGACTATAATTACTCCCATCTCTAGATAGGGTGGAAGCATCGTTCCTTTCACATTTGTTTTATGATGCATCATTTAATTTGCGCCTTAACATTAAAAGTTTATCTTTATCTGAAGAGTACAGGAGGAGTTTCAATGGAACAGCTGGGGAAGAACAAAAAGCAGGAAACATTTGTGCCTTCAGTATCTCAGCTGCGTTTATGGAGTGTATTAAGAAATATATATATATATATATTTGGCCCACATTAATATTTGTTCATGTGACAAAGTAAAATCTGCAAATTACAAGACAAAAGCAACAAAAGCTACGACATGTCTCTCTGACCTTTCTCCGTCGGGGGGCTTACCTCAGATATGTTCTGGAACTGACTGTTGGCATTGCTGCATTTCTCCGCCGTCTCTAGCGCCACCTTGTAGTTGTCCACAAAGGCCTTGTACACTCCCAGCTGGCTGGCCTGGGGGGGGGGGGGGCACGTGACAAGAGGACAGGAGTCACGGAATTACACGAGAAACAAACTAGTGTTTAAAGACAAAACAAGTTCTACGACAATTAAAACAAATTGTGATGCTGTGCTGTTTTCTTATTATATTACAGGCAAAGATTCGTGGCTTGTCTTTTTTCTTTTGTTTGAACCCACGACATCCATCTTCCGCATTCTACCCTTCCAGTCAGCACACAAACGCCACTGAGGCTCTCCTTTCCTTCAATTTCCCATTAGCATCCCTTCTCTGCTGCACTGCATGTGCATTGAAACGCCAGCTCCAGACCAGTAGCGCACGATGATGCTAAGGCTAATGAGGTTGGATTCAGCTGAATGGAGTGAATGGCTAACACTCGCTACTTTTGTCCTTAAAGCACCATTTCTCCCGTTTTCATTTCCTCTCCTCTCAAGAGAGACGACATGATGTAATCATCCAGCCTTGAATGAAACAGATGCTGGGCTACAGATCGCTTCATGGAAACGGATTACGGAAAGATAAGACAATTAGGAAAGAGCTACGGTACTTATATTTATATAGCATTGCTCCATACATACTGGTTGCAACCACAGCACAATATATACATTTCATACCTGACCTTGAAGTGCCTGCAAGTACTAATATTGCCATCTAGCCCCTAAAAAGGTTACTCATGGGGCATCAGCGGTCCTTCCACTACATTAGCATAATATATGGATTACAATTACAGTTAGCCTCTTCAGAAAAGTCTTTATAACTTCTTTTGATTAGCCCATAAGCTATCCAGGGCCATGAATGCAGAAAGATTAAACCCTTCCTTCCTAATGCCTTCAGGGATTTAGATGTTTTTTGGCCCGTCCAAAGCGATCCTGGCCTCCACAGGCTGCAGCTGAGCCTTTTTCTGATGGGTTGAAAAACGTCGGAACTGTAGCTGACTCTGTTCCAAGGCAGCCCATTTGCTATTACTCCATCCTCCTGCGTTGTTCCGATGGCGGGAACGCCGCTGACGAGGAGCAGCGGGTATAGCAACGCCAGCTAATTGCACCGCCATCTGCACCCTCACACCGCCACCCTGACAAAATGTTTAGCTGCCAAATGACACGCTCGCGTACGCGAGTATACGCAACACAGATGGGAGCTGGCGATTACACTAATAGGTGTCGCTTGGTGGTACAACTCCTGGGGTCCACACAGAGGAAGGGGGGGGGGGGGGGGGGGATGAGGAAAGGACTTAAACAGCAAAAAATAATTACATCTCTACATGAGCTCGCCATTCATTGCATACGTGGCTATAAAATAAATAAATAAATCAACTGAGATTTACTTCCCCTTCTGATTCTTCACTGAATCCAATTCATTTAATATTCTATTTAGTTATTAAGTGCATTTAAGTAAAGTTTTATACCGCTAGTTAGCTGCACACGCTATAATGCACATTTCTGTTGCTCCTTGTGTGTTCTAGCTAGCAAACCGGTCTATGTTTGGTCACCTTTTGTCATAAGAGTCAAGTAGTGAAAATCCACACAAGATAATAGCTGAACCACTTGTTTTTGCTCACCTCTAGCATATCTATAAGGAAAGTCTAAAACCAGAAGTTAGTTTATGGATAGCTAATGTGACCGACAGCACCAAAGGGAAGTTCGTTTCATTAGTTCCTTGTTCTTAGTTTTCCAAAATTTTCAGCCATTTCGAGGTGCAAAATATCTGACTTCTTACCCAGTTCAATATAAATCAAATAAACGCATCATAAATACACACTCGAAGTTGAAATTTTTGACTCGTAGCAGATTTATTTTGGATAACATTTACCATGGCTAGCAAGTAGCTGAAACGGTTTTCAGCCAAAACTGCGAGGCTCTGTTTTGTATCAGAATGATATGTTCCTCTTTCTTTTTTTTCTAAAGTAACAATGGCACATGTAAATATTTGAAATTCTTTTACAATATGCAGTAGAACCGCTTAGGTGTAATTATACAGAATTAACACCAGTAACTGTAGCTTAACATTTCATTATCATTTGAAACTTTACAATTATCCTGTGTACATTTCACAGTAACAGGCTTTCATTTCAATCAATTATCAATTATTAAAGGAACACAAACAAACAATTCAGAAGAACACCCGGGATATAAAGAGGAAAAATGCTGGAGGATGAAAGTAAAAGTAAAGAATATATTGTTCATTATCTTTAAAATGTTCCTGCTCAAAACAAGGAAATAAAAGTCCAACTAATAACACTGAGTGGTAGGGTTGCAAAAAGAAGAATCTGAACACTGCAATGTTCAAACCTGACAATGGTTTATGAGCAAAATCGAATATACAGAGGCGTTCAAAATAATGTTCCCCAATAGGAGGTCCAGCTTCTTGCCTCTTAGGTAAGTCTATTACATTGTGATTCATCACCCTCACTGTACTTTACAAAGCTCATATAACGAGTAAGCTTACATGTGTAATGTATATGCGCACGCCGTTGTTGTATGTTATGTGCTCAGCAGCCCTGTTGAAATCTCATTATCCACTGTGAATCGACAATAGCCGAAGCCTGGGGCCTTGTTCTTTCTGCACTCAGACACATGCAGACATAATGATGTTGGTACATTATGTGCTGAGAGCGCCTCTTGACGCGACAGCATCCAGTGAAAATAAGGCAACGTGATAGATCTGAGGCCGCAACATTACGGCTAATGCACTCAGCCTGCAGACACAAGGGCACAGACCCACTCACGCACACGCGTTCATTTATGCACGAGAGAGCTAATTTAGGCGAGTGATTCACAAGTGCAAACAGTGAGCGCTTGATGAGTCTCCTATTAACAGTCGTTTATATGTTCCCTGCAAATGGAAAAAGGAGGGAACACAAACCACACAGCGGAACGTCTGGGCCCCCACTCAGCCACACTCACCAGCTTCTGGAACAAATGCCCCACCGTGACCTTCTCATCCCACTGCTGGATGTTGGGTAAGAGGGCGTCGTAAAACTCCTTGTGGATGTTAGAAATGTCCTGGATTTTGTAGAAGATGGTCTCGACCTGCTGGATGGTCAGGACGGGCTGCGAGGTCGTGGCCGTGGCTTTGAGAGGACGCATGGGCTGGACAGGCCGAGAGAACACACAAACTCAGAATCAGCAGAGGAGGAGCCGTCCTTTTTAGCACCTCTGGTAAAAGTTTAACTACTAAAAATGTACATCATAGAGAACTGGGGAGAAGGGATACACTTATTGAATTTTGTTGCTGCCAAATTATATGCAGCATTTCACCAGTGAATTTATTATACACAAGAGATGAGCAGTGCAATCTGGGAAATTAAATGACTCGAGGCTTGTAAAGACTCCTGATATTGCCATGTGTCACGCAGTCACGACTGTGTAACAATAGCCGGTTTCTGACTAGTCAGACTGTATTGCGACTCGGTTAGTCAGAGATATGCGTGGAGTGTTCATGACTAGGAGGCAGAACGCAGAAAGGCTTTTCACGCCACAGAGGCCAAATTCAGGCTGGTGACGAGTCAGCCTCCCACTGATCAGAGCGCTTGCATGACGACTAATCGCACTAGTCCAGAAATGCACTGACGTCAGCTGCAGCCACACTCCACACCTCCAGCAGGGTCTATGTTTGATCTCAAAGCATGGTGGTTATAAAAAAAAGTTTGTGGATTCTAGATCACTTTTGAATTTTCATTAACATTGCAGTCAATGGAGCTTCAAAAATCGAAATACGCAGCAAAATGTGCAAAACTCAAGAATGTGATTTGCATGGTGTGTTTCAGACAGGTAGGGAGGTGGATGGAGACAGGAACAAACTCTTAAATTAAAGTCTAGAATGGTTCCCTGCGGTCGACACCGTGCGCCGAGAGAAACGGAACCGACAGAGCAGGTTTCCACCACTTTGATTGTACTAATGCAATGAGTTTCTGAAGCCTGGTGGCTCAGAGGCAGCGGGGCACCCTCGTTAGCTTAGCATAGGGAAGCATGTCAAGTTAGCGTTTCAGGAAACCTGTGTCTCACCAGCAGCAGGGCCTCCAGCTGGTTAATGTAGATCTCCTCACTGGCCAAGAAACCCGACAGTACCAGCTTCTTCATCTCCATTCCTTTCTCTACGCCTCCCTGCAGGATGAAACAAACTCCAGCGTAATAATCGATCATATATTCAGATATCCCAGTGCACACACACACACCAAGGAGCCCTTTTCATTTTCAACCCCTACGAAGTTGCTGCAAACGGACTCGGGCACATTTCTTTGCGGGATGTCTCCGCACCCGAGCATTAGATTAAAACATCCAAGGAGGAATTAGAAATAGCCAAAAAAAAGAAAAAAAGGTTCATTAGGAATCTCTGGTCGCTCACATCCTCTGTGGAAAGTCCTACTTCTCTCCAGCGTTGCATTTTGACTTAAAACCTCACCACAGTCATGTTTGAGAAACACGGAATGGTATAAATAGATGTGCATCCAACTTTTAGGTGAACACCAAGCCAAAAAAAAGAAAGAAATAAAGACATGAAATAGCACAACAGAATCAGAAAAAACGAGACGGAGTCGGACTTCACTCGGACTCGGAGTGCGGTTCATCTATGTTATGTGTGAACTGATTGTTCATTTAGTTTAACTCGAGAAAGAGTGGATGGAAACTGTAGTTTATATTCTCTGTTCGAAGCGGAGGATTAAAATAGATTTAGATCACGTGAGAATCCAATCCGTGTCAATAAAGCCTTTTAAAGCGCGTTCAGATCAATAGGAGGACTGAATGCAAACAAACACAACAGCTGTCCAGTAGCGCTTTGCTTGCAAGCCATTCATGCAGCGAGTTGTACGCACGACATGCACAACTGTTCAGATCGTCACCGGTGCACCCACGCAACACAGACACACTCACACTCACACACACACACACAGACACACACACACACACACACGCACACAGAGTGGGCTGAGGTGGCACGCTGAGGGAGGCCAAAGGACGAGAGGAAGATTAATTATTAATGTGGCCAGATCCTTACGGTGATATCAGCAACGGCTCCGCTTGATAAGACCAAGGCGGCATGACCTCATCCTTTTAACCCATTCATAACCGACGTCCGACTGCGCTGACATGCTGCTACACACGCCGTCAGTCCAAGACCCGAGGCGCGCTGTGCAACAGGGGAACAAGCGTGAGCGCCATGCGCACCGGGTGGCGTCTCACTTCAGGGAAATTAGGAATTAAGCCGCTGCAGAACAGAAGAAATGGAAGAGCAACTATTATTTAATCTCATTTTAGGTGTAAAATACACAACGACCATTTCATTTAAGAAACATAAAGGCCGGATGACTAAGAATCAAAAGTCGCAAACATCTCTGATGTGCAACCGCATGTCTGCAGGTGCCGATCAGCTCCACTTCCAACTTAAACTTTAAGAGTTGTAATGCTACCGCAAAGGTAAACATGCTGGTGACGTGGAAACAGCGAGACCGGAAAAGGGGGGGGGTGGACCCTGCTTCGGCCATCATTGGGAATATTTTCCGCTGTCGTACAAAGACTTACTGTCTGGCACAGAAAGGGGAAGATGAGAAACGCATGGCGGCGGCGGTGAAAGGAGTTTTGCCCCAACCGGCTCGTATGCGTGCAATTCATGCACGGAAAAACGCTGCATGCTTTTCTATTGTGCCTTCGCACTGTGTGCAGATAGCAACGGTGAGCAGGAACCACACACACACACACACACACGCGCATCTGAAGAAGTTACGGTCAGAAGCAGAGACCGGGTTCAGTGAGTGCTGCCACATCACGCCAAAACACCAATACGACCTTCCACATGGCTATAAATAGACCAGCTGTACAGCCCTGTGTGTGTGTGTGTGTGAGAGTGTGTGCGTGTGTGTGTGTGTGTGTGTGTGCGCTCCCTGCATCCAGCTTTCACACCACCGTCTCACCTTGAACTGTCTACATGTCGGAGTGATGGGATCCAGCTCCCCATCTCCGTACTCAAACACCTCCTCCTCCAGTACCCTGTCCAAGTAGCACAGCGCCTCCTCCTCTTCCTCCTCCATGATTCTCTCTCTCTCTCTCTCGCTTGCTCTCCTTCTCCTTCTCTTCTCCTCTCCTCTTTCCGCCCGAGATCCCCCTTCTTCAAGGCCTGCCTGGACACATCAGTGTTTTCCCTTCAGAGCAAGTCGTCTGGACGGCGAGAGAGAAAGGGAGAGGACCCCGCCTACACAACCCCACCCCCTTCCTCTGCCGGGCTTCCTGGTGTGGACTGAGTGTGTGTGTGTGTGTGTGCGCAAACACCGCTGATCCACCTCGGTCGATGAGGTTTTCCCTCCCTCTGGTTCCACCCCCTTCCCCTCACAACAACCACTCCCCCCCGATGGCTTCACAGGCCGGACCGCTGTCCGCTTCATTCTCGTCACGTCTCGTCTTCCGTATCTTCGTACGAAAGCCGTTTCCTCAAACACACAGTTCCTCTCATTCTCACGTCACTGGGCGCCACAGAGTAAAATTCCCACTCTCCCTGGCCTTCCCGTCTCTTTATTGATCGGCTGAGAGCTTTGGATATGGAGCCAAGACCGGCTGATGTGCTGCTGGTGCAGCCGATTCTAATTACCGGCCGCGCAGTCCGGCGGGGAGCAGCCGTTCAGCGCAGACAGGAGAAGATGTTTAAGTACATATAGTGTTAAAAAAAAAAAAAAGATGCGTGTGCAAAGATGCTGGAAAGTCAATTAATCTGGATTCTGGACAGGAAACGTGACCGGAAACGTTAAAGATGCGATGATTGGGGTGTATTTGCGACTGAAGCGTTCACACACGGCGATCTCTGACCCTGCTGCTGACCTTTGAATGCGTGCTCGGCAGGAAGTGAAACCCACTCAGCACACTATCAGCCATCCTCTACATTATCGGCCCCCTCATTTCTCCTGTTGAAGGTTTTAGACACTGGCATTTTCTTGCTCGAGGCATTCTTTTCGCGTTATTAGTTATAGACATGGGAGGGGGAAGTGATCGCTTGAAAGAAACAGGACATAGAACGTAAAGGAAATCAGAAGAAGAAGCACGACGCCACTGGAATAAGAATCCGTCAAAAGCAGGGGGGGGGAACTGAGAAACGCCAGAGTGAATGACGGGTTTCAACCGTCGAGCTTTCCCAAATACAAACAAACCAGTCTCAAAGTCCAAAATTAACTCAGGCACGTGTGTAGAGCTCGCTGCCTGCGCTGAATGTCTGCATCGTGGCACAGGCTTGTCGTCGTCAGACCTCTCGCGTCGGCAGACGAGAGGCCAAAGCAAACTCAGCGGAAAGAAGAGAGGATTTAACGACGCGGCGAGGAGAAGACGACTTCAGTGGAAAGACAGCGGCTCGCGATGCACGTTCTCCACGGACGATCCGTTACAGCGTCAGAGTAGCTCCATCTGCTCCTTAACGGAGGGGTCAGACGAAAACGGCACGAGTTCACCATCACCGCTACACGTCTGGATTACCTGCCGTCACGTTGTGACAATAATACGGTTAAAAAAAAGCTCAGTCCTGGTTTCCGTTTGTCTCACGCCTTGCTCCGCTTTCCTTGCGTTTGTGAGCAGGTAGGAGCAAATCAATTCTCCATATTCAGGTATTTATTGCCAACACACACTGGTTGCCGTTAAAGAAAGTTATTATTTATTGACCAATAATTATTATAGTTATTCCGATCCTGAGCTCTAACCTCTCGCCAGAGGTCATTTATGTGTCGATTTAAATGGTTTTAAACCTTTGAATATTTTCAGTGGTTCTTATCTGAACCGGCCAATAGATGGAGCCACATTTTCATTCATGCCACCCAATGCGTACAACGCAGCAGCAAGATTAATAACTCTAATTGTCACGGCTATATATTACGAGAAGGTCAACGATCAAGGATCCAGTTTATTTAAACTATTATGATATAATGATAATAAAGCTGCCTGAAAAAGAGATAAAGGGAGAGATAGCAAACACACCAAAGATTATTTGAATATTAGATTATTGAGCATTTAGTGATTGTTAAACTGTATGGGTCAGCTTGGAATGTTTTGTCAGACTCTGGATGTAAATAGGACAAAAACTCTTTCATTAAAAAAAAAAAGGTTTATCTTATCTAATGCACTTTTGTACATTAATAGGAATATTGATCCCTGTGATTGTTCCTCCTGTCCATACTCGGCGGAATTTCTTTAAAAAGGTGTTGCTATTCAAAAACACAGTCCAAGAAGGCACTAAAAAAAAGCATCGCGTCACGATCAATAATTCTTTTAACGTACACACCGATATGAGAGTATTAAAAATAGCAACAGTAAATGAAGCCATTTGTTTGTTGCACCAGTTTTCCTATGGGAGCGCTCTTACCCCGGGCAGCAGCCCCTCCAGCGGGGCAGGCGAGACCAGTCCCCCATCAGGCCCTTGGGGGGCACACAGCTGGGGCGACATCGTGGGCGACTCGTCTATGTAGGGAAGCGTCTCCGAGCCATCCTGAGACTTGCCGTCCTCCGCTCCGTCCCCCTCGTACCCATCCGTGTTGTAGTTGAAGTCTGGAGGACAAACCAGGAGAACGAGATGAGAAAAGGACGAGGACGGGACGTCCATTAGCTCGTCGCTGTCCTCAACAACGCCTCGCTGAGAACGAAGCAGGTTCTCAACGCGATTTTCATCATTGGTGAATTCTGTTCCGTTAGCTGGAGGTAAAAACGGACCCACCAGTGATTTAGGGTGCAGCACGTAGAGAGAGTAGATGAAACTAACGCTGCAAAGAGTGAACTATATAGGACGCGTGATTTCTAAGGTAGCATCACACCCCGAGCAGTCTGTTCCATTTAATGAGCTCTTCCTGAAAGTCGGTGCCCCGCTGAAATAAGAGCACCGAAATGTTTAAAAAGAAAATCAGGTGGGAGGCCTGTGGGCGACTGCATGAGGCCGACCTCCACTTCAAAGCACAAATGCGTGCCACTTCATCTCCACACACACACACACACACACACACACACACACACAGGGGGTTGTGTGATGGATTGAGAATTTAGCAGACATAATGATGCAAGTTATTTGAAAGATAAAAATGGGGGGGGGGGGGGGGGGGGGGTCAACCCTTGCGGGGATGACGGATGCCTCGACGCACCGCCAATGCGACACCCTCTGACACACACCATGACCCGCAGGCATTGCACCACCAATCAAACAGCTCCCTCCATCTGTTGGGGGGCGGGTGGGGGGGGGGGGTCGCATATGGTTTATTTGTAGCTGTTGGGTAAATAGCCGATAAATGGTGCGTTTAGATCAAAGTCAACTTCATGAAAACGCAGAGACTTCGCCACGGTTGATGTCTCGAGCCGAGAGGACGGATGGTGGATCGTTTGTTGATGCCGTCTGGACAAGCATCGAGGCCCGAATCCTCTTTCACAAGGACTGGAGGCCCTGGCACATTTGACCCCTGAACCCAATGATCCAAAGTGGGTCAAACATTACAGTTACTGCGAAGCAATACAAAATCGGGTCCTCTCAGGCAGCACGCACCGATAAAGCGGATGCTCAGCTTTCACAAACATTGCTCTGTTGCATTGCTGCTGTTATTTTACCTCCACAACACACACACACACACACACAGTGTGTTGTTTGTGGACAGGAGTCCACGTGTGCCGTGTTTATCTGCAAAGATCCCGCCGGGCTGAAACGTAGGCCGCCTCAGTCAGCTAATGCATCCTGCCAATCCCCTCGCGTGACATACGGCGAAATCAATGCTGCACTGTCAGTCTATAGAGAGGGAACAGGCCTAAACCTGTTGTTGTTGTTGCACAACAGAACGGTCACCCCCCCCCCCACACACACACACACACACACACACACTTTACAAGGGTGAAACAGGGACAGGATAAAGACAAGATAAAAAGGTAAAAGGATTGACTTGCAGGAGAGGAAGATCCTATTGAGAAATCGATACAACTTTACCGCAGTGGATGACCCAACACACGCACACCCAGAGACGCTAAAAAAGACTCGCCATCGCCGGAGAGGAGAGGACGGATGACACACACACTGCGTCAAAGGCAAAAGGCGTGAGCACGTCGGCGTGTTTGACCTCCAACCCCAATGCTGGCAGTCAAATATCACGTGAACAGGGACGAAATTCTCTGCACTCACTTCCCAGGCCGCCCAATAAAGGCTGGATGGAACCTTAAAAGGTCAGACCGCTGTAGAGATTTTTAGGTTTCGTTTTGCACACGTTTTCGGGTTAAGACGCCGACGCAGCAAGAATCCAGGAGACGTACTGTAATGAGCTGAGAGGATCATCGTTTAGGGATTCTTTTTTAATCCGGCCTCCACTGGCTTTTAAAGAATAAGGAACCAGGTACATCCTACTAATGCTCATTGGTAAAAGCACATCGTGCACGTTCCATTTACAGGGAAAGTGAACCATGACTGTCCGGATGAATTTAAGGAGCTCGGAAACCCGGTTCTTATTGGGTCTCTGTCTGGTGAAAAGGCGACTATGGCTCCTTTATAGAGCCGCAGCGTAACGGAGCTGCAAAGGTCATCAGAGGGATTTAATGGCTTTTCAGGGAAGAAAATGTCACGCTGAGAGAACCCAGTAGGAGCGATCAATGCAACACAGAGAGAACAGCGGTTCTGTTGGGAACCAGAGCTGCAGGGCGAGTAGCGGCGGACACGAACCAAGTATTGTTGCATAACCGACCAGATAAATCTGCAGCCCCCCCCCGCAGTGACCTCCGCCAAACGTCAGATCACATCACTCTGGCTGTTAGCCTCCCTTTGACGGACAGCTCGAAATCCACCTGTCTCTCCGTATAACCGGCCCTTGTTTCCATGACGAGGACAAAGGCTGTCATGTCATTCGATGCTTCCTGTCTTCCAATGAGCTGCTTGTCCATATTTCTTTTTTTTGGGGGGGGGGGGGGGGGCTTGCGGATATCTCAGAAACAAAACAAGAAAAACTTTTAAAAGTTAAAAGCCTGAGTCGTTAAAGTAGCCGATCGCTCTACAGAGAGAGAGAGAGAGAGAGAGAGACGCAACATCACTTCCTCTCATTCTCAAGTCGGTGCCTCACTATAGTCGAGGCCTTCACGTTTAACAAACTGGACACACAGAATATTTGGACTATTCAAATATTGGATTCATCATCCGGATGGTTGCCAGGAACATCTCTGTCGATCTACAACAGGATAGTCGGTTGATCCAACTAGATTTATACAATTCTCACAGAACATCTTTAGACATTTTAAACATGTATTTACCGATAAGTGACGACCGATTACGTAAATACCAATATGAACAACCTCTGAACAGCTGGCGATCGGGACCTGGTTCACATCCCGGGATGCGAACCCATCAAGTCAGAGGAAGTCGCTGCTGCAGTTACAGAATTCACTCTGGAGTTAAGCTGCCTTGCTCAGCGTTTTTCTGAGGACGAGAGAGAGATTACATCACGGCCTGTGTGTGCGTGTGTGTGCGTGTGCGCGTGTGTGCGTTCTGGGCGGCTGATGAGATATTCCGCTACCCCTTTGAAAAGATGAAAGTGACCTCACCCAGAACAGAACAAATTCTCTGAGAAGAAGAAGACGGCGCCACGTAGCCCCGCCTCCTGCTCAGCCACCGGTGTGTTCCCGTGGATCCGCGACGCCATCCGTCAGCGGCCTGACGGATGTGCGGCCATTGCGTACATGATGGCTTTTACAGCTCCCCGTCCTGCCGTCATCAATCAGGAGGTGTCACTGGGGAAATTAAGAGCCTTTATGGAGGTCTATGTTTACAGCTGGGGGGGGGAGGGGGGGGGGGCGTCACGGCGCTCATCAACATGAAGTATTTCAGGCGTGGATGTGACGTGACCACGAGACTCTGAGGACAAAACCAGCAGGTCTGTGGCATCACTGGAAACCAATTAAATTCACCCGTCAGAAGGTGACAAACAGCGCCGAGCGAGACGGGTCGGTCCAGGGTGACGGAACCGAGGCGACGGAACATCCTCTAAAACGCTGAGGCAACATGTGAAAGACATCGGGCTGAGCGGGGGGGGGGGGGGGGGTGAATGCGTCACCGTCCCTCTATACCTCAAATGAAAGGAAATTCATGTGCCACATGTCTGAAAGAAAGCAAGTGATAAGGACCCCCCCCCCTCCTTATGTAGAACCACACACGTCAATTGCTGTCACACACACCCCCAGCCCCCACCAACTAACGTTACCATGGCAGCCAGCCACCATACATCGTAATTAGCTTGCCTGAATCCCCAAGGCTCTGACTGGTGGGATGAAACTCACCGATTCCCTTAGATGAGGACGGCCGCTGCAGTACGCTGGGGCCCCGAGTGCACGTCTGTCCAATAACGCGAGAGGTCATGATCAAGCGCTGACACACACACACAATAATCCACCATATTTTGTCTCACACCTTGCTCCGCTTTCCTTGCGTTTGTGAGCAGGTAGGAGCAAATCAATTCTCCATATCCAGGTATTTATTGCCAACACACACACACACACACAGCATCGGTAGTTGTGTGTGTGTGTGTGTGTGTGTGTGTGTGTGTATCTCTGCAGGGCTTCATGGGTATGTTCTAATGGAGAACGGATCAAATCCTGTAGCGAAACAAAAGAGTGGATCCATTAATATGCAAGAGGCTGTCGATGGCCCTCGGGGCAAACAAACCGCGGCAGCGATGGCGTCTATTTATTGCACCACGCAGCCCAACTAGGGGGAGTATGATACTGATTAGAGGCAGGTTTGATCCACCCAGGTAGAAGCTTTGCTCTTTTGGGGTAACGTTTTATTTTGCAGCAACACTGACATGGAAAGGTTAGCCGTTAGCCTTTGCCGGTGGGAGTGAAAGGGAGAATCAAATGCCCTGAGAGTCCGTGTCAGCGAAGACGGCACCTAAATGACCCAAAAGAAATCTCCTAATAAAATGAGTATATAAATCTTTTACAAAACACTGCTTGAATGTCAGCCTTCGCCGGTGTGAAAACTCTTTCACACTGATTGCACCATACGGCACCGCCACGGCACGGTGCTGTGGAAGCTGCAGGCGGTTCCAACGCAACGGTAAATAAATAAACAAACACACTTTTTGAAAACAAGATTGGAATAACGGCACTAAACCTTCCTTTGGTGTTAATTTCACGCAGTTCAAGCTCCTCTGTTCCTGGAGATTTGGCAGCCCGGGGGGGGGGGGGGCGGCGGTGAGAATCTCCTGACCTACAGGAGGGGAGATGAAGAAACTATACATGGGACTCGTTGGGAAAGGATTTTTGATCCGACTGGGAAGAGGCTCCTCGCAGATTTGACAGATTCTGATTCAGTGGAGACTTCGCCTTGGTAGCAACAGTCTTTAACAGCGCCTAAATGGGTCAAACACGAAGAAATAGGTTCCCTTTAATTCCCTTTAATTCACAGATGATAATTGCGTTTCATCGTTTCAACTCAAGTTGACCACGCCCGTCTAGTCCTTCCAGATACATTCTGTGCTCATCAGCGGTCCAGGTCGTGTTGGTTCACCTGAATCTGAGTGACTGGTCTTTGCTCGAGTGCGTCCATCAATCCTTTCAAATCTTAATGGCCTCACCCCCCCCCCCCTCTCTCCTTCTCCTCTCTTTCGCTCCACTACCCTGAATGCCTAATCATGGCTCCAGCCTTCTTGGGCTCGTCTCGTGTAAACATGCGGGACGCACCATTGGCCGGGACGGCAGGCTTAGTCTCCACTGATTGGCTGAGGGGAAAGGTACATGATTGGAAAAGGAAGAAGGCATTGGCTGTTACCATAGCAGATGAGGCTCCTGCCCCTCCGGATATGGTAAAGATCCCACAACAGCCACAACAAAGGATTTCCCCAGCATCATCCACATAAAGATATTACTGATAGGATTCTAGCTAATGCTAGCAGCACTAGCTATCTTGAGCATAAGCCGTTACGTATGTATATTGCATGATGCAAATGTGGAATAAAAGGGAAACGCCTCTCGACCACTTCCTGGTCGGTGAGCAAGCGTAAAGCCGATTGGTTGAGAACAAACCTCTCAATAATCAGTGGAGAAGCAGCGCAGCAGAGATGAGGGTATTACGCAACGCCGCCGCTTTGGGCTGACTCATTCCTCCTACCGCTCATGTGTGAGCAGCGCAGACCTAACCGTCCGTTTCTATAGTTACGGTACAGTGAACGGAAGAAATAGCATCTATTGATCAGGTTGATAGAGGAGCTTATTCCTTAAAAGCACATCCTCATGCCATCTTGACAGAAACACGGGTTTATTTATAATAATGGCTCTAATTGTGTGGCTGCAGCAGGACTCGAATCAATTGATTAATGATTGTCTGACCAAACAAATATAACCTTCAACCACAGATGGGCTCGTTCCTTCGTTCGTCTGGGTTCATTCTCAAGACACCAAAGCCGTGGAGTACATTTAGCTGCACCGCTCCCTTCTCATATTGCAATACGATCAGGCTCATCGGTCGTTAAATTAACAAACGGATTAATCTCGCGATCGGATACGTGTCATAAAAATGTGGCATCTTTGTAGCGGACCAGGGGTTTCAATGGGTGCCTTTGTTTTGAGTGTGGCGAAATGTACTTTAAAGGTTTCAGGTTTCAGATCATTGCGGTTTCTTTGATTTAACTTCCCTCCAAAAAGGACTGGATTTGACTAAAGAGTCAATAAATGTTTCTCTACTGTTTCTAATCAGTTTCTAATCAGTTTGCTCGTTGGACGGCAAAACGACAGCCGCTAGATTATTTCTCCCCACAACCATGTTATCCCATTTTACCATGTGTAACTACTTGAGCTTACACAGGACATATTAACACAGTACACCCCCCCCGGCATTTAAATGTTGCTTGCTGGCCTGCAGCGAAGCGGGCCTAAATACGCTGACAGGATGTGCAGACATCAGGATTGATTGGTTGTTTTTTTTAATGCTTGCCCAGAGCTACACGTTTATTCCGGCTTCCCTCGCCGTGACTCGGATTAGCGAGAATCATTTTTACAAACACGCCGGCGTGCAACGTGCGCATGCCACCTCGGCTGAGCCACACCAAAATCTGGTATGATCTTCTATAATCTAGCTTTCATTTAATGTTGAGTCGCAGCAGAGTGGAGTCTGTTATGCTAACCAGAGTAGCTGGTTACTCTGGCGCTGCCATTATGCACAGAAGTTCTGATTTTGGAGGGAAACCTGCTCTCGATTAATTCCACGCAGACGCTCGGGAGCCCACATTTAGTGATAATTGTGAATGACAATGACATTATTATTATTGAAGGACAGTTTGACAAAAGCAGCATTTGGAAACAACATTTTTTATGTTACAAAAAGCGCAGAAGAAATACGATGCACAACGCAACCGGTCAGAGCAGGAAAATGGACACCACTAAAATGCCGCGGCAGCTGTGATAATGGGTTCAGAATCCCTTTACCCCGCCGCAAAATATAATAAAACCGATAAACCCCAAAACGCATGCACCAAAAAAAGAACAAACTTGCAGCTTCTTACACCAAGAAGAAGAGAAGAAAGGAGCGGATGAGAGGGAAGATAAGTTGGTTGTGCTGTAGTTCCAACCGACACACACACACACACACACACACACACACACACACACTAATAGCCGTCTGGGAGTCGACCACTTATGCCGCTGCCTGGACAAATGAGGCCGGGGATGACCGATGAGAGGTCTGGACCGGAGACACGGTTTGGGAGCGTGCGCTTCCGCTGATGTGAGTTCGGCTTGCGTAGATGACTTCTTATTTTTTATTTATAAATGGTTATCTTGCGGTTTTGCATGCACGTGACATCATGCGTGTTTGGACCGATACATAAATGATGACAAGAATAGAAATGCTGCAGAAGTTCCCTGAGCAGCTGTGGTCCGACGCAGAAGGCCTCATGGGGGGGGGGGGGGGGCAAGGCGGTTGTGGCTTTAGCATCCATCCACTCTGGCTTCGCTGAGAGACGCTCACGCCGCGTGGCCGCTGCTTAACATTCAGCCATTAACACAGTTGTTAGCCGGAGAGAGAGAAGCTGTTTGGTAAATTCACTGCATTGCCTGGTAGGAAGGGGCGGGGCCGGGCTGTCTCACGTTACCGCCCGGGTGCGAGTAATCACGCTTACGTCTCGCCAAGTGCACGACAGCCTAAAATGAATGCCTCATCATTAACAACGAAAGCTCCCGAAAGCAATGGTTTATTTTTATTCCCTCGAGTGGGGGAAGCGGTTCCAGTTCAGCAGCACTTGACACGCCGCCGTACTTATGTAAGTACACTCATAATACTCACACAGATACACAAGTATGGGATAAAGGATGGAGGGAAAGCAAAAAGGACGGGTGCCTAAAAGGACTGCGGCTTTTACCTCTAATGCGAATAGTCCTCCTTTCTCTGTGCACATCCAATGTCGGGATGTATTCCGTTTCTGATTAAAGCAATGCCAGAAAACTAAAGTTGTGCTATTAAAGTAGTGCATACACAATAAAAAACATTAACATTTGGTCCTGATGATCCCATTTATTTATTTTTAAGCGGACTACCGGTAATACAGGGACTTCAGTGCTGAGATTAATTCCTGCAGGTAATGCAACAGCGCTTTGAATGAAAAGGCCAAAACAAAAAACACAAAATGAACCACGATGTATAAATTAGATATCTGGGGGAAATACACCATTTTATTTCACCGATTTAGTCGATTAGATCAATACAGTCTCCATTTCTAAGGTGAGACCCTGCGTGTAATTAGCCCACCTCAGCATAAAGACAAGAAGACGAGTCGCATGACAAGAGCTTTTCATCTTGACCCTCGTTTCTCAGCACAGAACCACCGTGTAGCGCAATAAGCTCTGGTTTTAGTGTCTTGCTGTCTGTTCACTGGGCCCCCCCAGTGGGGGGGGGGGGAGGGGGGCATGAGGACGATTGCACGAGGTGTAGGTGGAAAAAAAGGAGCGACCCCCCGGAGGGAAATGGCCAGAGTCTCCGGTGGCTGCTGAACACCAGATAAACATCCTGCAACATAACATAAGACAGCATAATGGGGGGGGGGGGGCAAGACGAGAGCAACATCTTCCCAAGCGCCGCCTGGCTGTCCTTCCCCCCCCCTCCCCTCCTGCAGATTAAGGAACACAGCAGTGCTAATCCCAAAAGGCCACGTCATGCGTTCAAAACTCCCCAAACACAACAGCAGGGACTCGCCGCCGTGCCTGATGGGATGCAGGGTTCCCTCAGTTTAACCCCCGCTGTGCCATTCTTCTTGTTTCTCCTCGTTAACGGAGATCCGTTAGAGTCTGACCTGACAGCGACGTTCACTAGTACGACCAGTCACGTCACAAGCAGCTTAAACAGTCACCATCAGACCACCTTACAGGCTGGACGTCGTCGGAACATGAAGTTCTACCTCCAGGTTGGACGGGAGGACCGGACTCTGAGCCTGCCAGCCAGCAAACAGGCAGACAGGAGTTGTCTGGCTGCCTCCCTCGTCCCTCTCTCTCCCTGTGTGTGAGGAGTTGTTTTCACTACAGAGTGGGTCGTCCAGTGATCGGTGGCTCAATGGTTCGAATCCCAGCTCTGACAGGGAGCCCAAATTGTTCCCTGTGAGTGTGTGTGTGTGGTTGTAATATGAAAAGGCAGAGGCGGGAAGGGTTTCTGGGTGAAATGGTTCGCGGTAAAAACAAGCGTACGGATCAATGGGAAGCGATAGCAGGACGTGTGCGTAGGGATCGGGATTGGGATGCGATGGGATACATACTGCTGTAGAGGGTGTCGATCCAGGACAGCCGGGGCAGACCTCGAGCGCTGAGGGGCTCCATCCTCCTTTCTCCCTCTCTAAGTCTCTCCTGCCTCCCTCTTTCCTGTCGCTACTTCTCGCGTCGTCTCCCGTCTTATCCTCGAAACGCAGCCCTCATCTCCACGGAGGAAACAGACGGAATCATTGGGGTGAAACGTCAGAAGGTACCTCGGGCTGGGGGGGGGGGGGGGGGGTCCGACAGGCAGACGGGCGAGCGAGTCGACGGTCGAGCGTATGGCTGAGCGGTGTGTGTGTGTGTGTGTGCGTGCGCCTGTATGACAGAGAAAACAACAGACTGGAGACAACCACCGCCGACCGTTGCTAGGGGAAGGGAGAAGCCCTCCTTCGCTCTCTTTGGCTTGCTTGCTCACTCCCATCCTCCCCTCCCTCCTCTCTCTCTTTATGTGAATGTCTCGTCACCCTCTCTCTCTCTCTCTCTCTCTCTGAGCTGTGAATGTCTCTTTAAGTCACCTCAGCGATTGAACGCCAAACTTACTTCTCTACGGCAAACCTCAAGCTTTCTCCTTTGTTTACCGTTTGCCTAACCAGGTAAAAGTATATATATTTTTATTTAAATGCATTTATTTTAGAAATTAAATGACAAAAGAAAACCACAAAAAATAAAATTAATAAACAAACAAAGTCAGCTATGATTTTGCAAAATGTCTTTAAGATGCATATATGAAGGATTGACCTTTCAAATCCATTCAAAATAAGAAGTAATGACTTAGAAAGAAATGATGATCAGCATCAATTCAGAGATTCCTCAAAAAAGACTTCAAGTGATTTTCTTCCTGCATTCCACACTTAAGATATTTTTACTGTAAAACATTATGAGAGGAATCGGTTCTATAATTTCCACGACATCATCGATACAGATTAGGAAGGGCAAGGTTTGCTTCCATTTCCTGACCATGTGTTTATGTCTGCGTGATGGTTGTGAATGCACTCCATGATCAGGTCAGGATCGCCGCCGCACACAACAATAAGCAGCGACCGGCTCAGATGTCGCGTTTTAACATACCGTACTCCCCTGCTTCAGTTTTCTGCACCCCCTCCAACGTCTGCTCACACACCGGTTGGATGAACATGAAAGAGACACGTGTGCGTGTGTGTGTGTAGCAAATGCAGAAACACATAAACATTAACACATAAGTAAGGGTACTGCATGTTTTTGTGTTTTCCAGGAAGAAGAAAAAAAATCACTCAATATGTTCACCAATGATTTCTGAGAATTCCTCAAACTAAATTCTGTAATAAAAATATTTATGGAAACGTTTTTACATTTTGACAACAGCCAGAAATTGGGTTCATGCAAAAGTTAATACAACACTAATAATAGTCTACAGATTTATTTCATTTAGAATCTTTGTCGAATTAGCACATCAGCTAATTTAGCTCTTTGCCACTCCTGTTGCTTTTAGGAGGAGCAGCGTCGAACCATCTCTGTTTATGAAAGTGTTGCCGTGGAGACGACATGCCGGTGGCAACAAAGCCTCAAACCCCTGTCTGCCCCCCCCCCCCTCCTCGAACCAGCATGGGGGAGGAAAGAAGGGAGGCAGAAAAACTTCAATTAGGACACAAAGGCTGACAGGAGCAGTACCCCCCCACACACACATACACACGCACACACACACACCTCCTCAGGCGGAGCACCGGCCCCTGAGCACCCCTCTTTGTCTGGCAGAACAACCCACTGTGTCATCTGGAGAACCCCCCCCCCCCCCCCCCAACACACACACAGCTCATCAAGCCAGAGGTCGCACCCCTCAAGGCATTTAATGTCAACCTGGATGTGTTAATGCATCTCATGGTTATTAATGATTATAAATTTGTTATAAAGGAGGGAATTCACACCGGCGTGACAAAAACATGCGCACACACACACACACACACACACACAAACATAACGGGGAATTCAAGTAGCACTTAATCAAAAATAGACTCATCTAAAGTACAGCTTTACACATCATTCATCTTAAATCTGGGGCAATAGTCTCTCTCTCTCTCTCTCACACACACACACACACACACACACTCACACAACTATATTCTTAAAAATGTGTGAATTTATGTGCATGCATTAGGAATTTCTCTAGAAAAATTGATTTGAAAATCTGAGATAAAAATTGTGCATTCTGAGGGGAAATTCGTTTTTTTTCTCGTATTCTTACTTTCTCAGTTTAAGGTCCTAATCCATCTCCAGCAGCTTTACTACAACAGAAACACTACATTTTATTCCGTGCCAGACTGTTAATGGCTTTACCTGAGTTGCACCCCCCCCCCCCCCTCCTGCAGGCTTCATCATTCAAAAGGCAGTGCCAAACATAAAGCACACACGCTCCACATATACCAACACACCAGGATGCATACTGCTATCAAATATTAATGTACCGCCAAGCTGTGTAGTAAAAAGGGTCATTACTACAGCGCTTTGACAAAACAACCAAGAATGCGACAACCAAGCAGCCGACATCTTTGGTTCCGGTAAGAGCACGAATCATTGTTCATAAAGGTCAACTTTCACTGCGTGTGTGTGTGTTTGAATAAAGGCTAAGCAGTTGGATTGAGTGAACACACAAAATACAGGCTTCACATCATCTAAATTTTAAATGGCAACAAAACAATTTTTATTTTTCTTCCAGGGGAAAACGGTTGATTGTGTTTCACCTCACAGAGAAACTCCTCTCCTACATCCCCAGAGCCGACCCCCCCCCCCATCCTGGGCCATGACTGGGTCTGTTGGCAGCCTAATATTCCAGTTACCACCTTACTCCTTCACTCGGGGGCTACATCCACTGAGGGGTGGGGTCTGGTGACCTTCTGCCCTCGTTCCCCCCCTCGGCTCGTGACGGGAACAACAAGCGGTTTCAACAAGAAGGAAGTAAGGTGAAAATGTGAAACCTGCCCTTTAAAAAAAACTGCACCTGCATGACCGCTCCCATCCACCCACCCCCACTCGTCACGCATTAAACGCAAGTCCGGCTCATCTGTAAGTGCATGAGAGTGAGAGAGGGCGGGGCTACACACAGGAAGTAGATCTCTGTACTACCATCAGAGCACTGGATCAGAACAGAACCCGCTGATCCAATTCAAGCGAGATAAAATCAGTGTTGGCAAATGGAGAAGACGAAAATAAGCCATTCATGAAAACGCAAATTCATAAATATTGTTTGGGAAATAAGTGATAGAACATGTTTAGTTTTAAATACAAGTTGCATCTAAATTGTGAAGGTGGAAGTACCGTAAGCCTCTTCAGTGGCTCTGCATTGAAACAAGCAATGCTAATGTGGCATGCTAACAAGCTCACAATGCAGAGGAAGGACCGATAGGGATGTCCAAAAAAATCAAATTAAACATATAATTCATATTGCAAATCTTAGTGAAGTTCCACTCTAAGTGCGCAGTGAAGGTGGTGCGCCATGCAGCCAGTCGTCACCCGTGTTCGGACGTGTCTGATGATATTCTCTGGTTGTTTTTCAGACCCATCCTTTGTTTAGGGGGAAGGGGGGGGGCAAAGACGAGAAATGAATATGCATTATTAAAAAGCCCAGAGTGCACCGGTGATGAGTGTCTGCTAGTTAAACGTGAATGCTTGACATCATCTGGGGTATGCTTTATTGTTTATTATGGTGTGCCAGTAGCTTTATTATTCTTTCTCTCCCCCAGGTGGAATGAGGCGATAACCCTCATGGGTTTTGTTTTCAGCTCAGCTACACAGATAGGTCTTTGTCTCTACTCTGTGGCGGTCAGAGCAATATTATTATTATTATTTTATTAATTCTATGTTGTATCTGTGAATTCACTTTGATCTATTGAGGTCAATGTGGAAATCATCTGAATCATGCTGTGATTGGACAGACACCAGATAGACAGAAACGCCCCTACACATGCGCACACACACACATACGTGCACGCCCCGCTGATAAAAGGGAACGGAGGTACTACAGGTATACAGTACTACTAAAAACTACTGCCCTCTAGTGTTTGGATTCTGTCAGCACAAGGTTAGAGATATTGAGTGAGGGGAGGAAGCGGAAATTAAGAAATAACAATGAGAAAATGTAAGAAAACTCAACAAAGCATCACAGGATTATTTTGCTAGTGAAGAAGAAAAAATAAACTTGTAAACTAATCCAGCAGCTCATTGAATGAGCCATTGATGATTTATGTGTAAAAAAATAAAAAAATCTGTGGTCCTGGTAGAAAACTGACAACAATTAAACTGCATTTGAATGCATTTAATTAATAATAAATAAAAAGTAGAATTCCCATCCCGTTGAGTGTTGCTTGCTATAAAGATCCTTGAAAGTTGAACATGAACTTTGTTTTTAGGGTTGTTTTGGCTCTCATTCAAAAGGCTTCTGCAAAAACTCTAATTACTGTCAGACATCCTCAATGCAACTGAACAAGAGTCAGCTGGAGACAACACAACCCTGCTGACATCTCCATCCATCAGAGTCACCTTAAAACCATGGCCCCACAAAAGAGAAATTATAGGGCACATCTACTTACTTATTTCATTCATGTGTAAACCTAAAACCTACAGTTAACCAGACATAAACCAGACAGACAGACGGACAGAAAGATGGCTGCACTGATGAAAACATCCCTCCATCTTTTACTGAATGGTCAGGGGAAAACAAACCTTACAAAACCAACTGTCATTACTGAAGATGTCCACGTGGGGGCGAACTGAAACCAACATTCCGTCACAGACGATGGAGCACAAATCATTTCAGAGAACACACCTGCAGACTTCTGGGTAACTGATTTCTTTGATTTCTTAGGCAAGGGTGACACGTCAGACAGTTCTGACCAAATGTTAACATAAAAATTATTAAAGCTATAATTTTTCTTAGTAACAGTCGCTTGAAATGATCGCACTTGGGTGAAGAACAAGTTTTAGGGTTTTATTCCCTGCCGTCTCCCTGATGACCAAAAATAGCTTCCGAGAGAGAAAGACAAAACTGGGACAGGGTGGCAAAACTCTGCCGAGAAATTGCTTCTTGTAGCACAGCGTGAGATTAGCTTTGTGTGAAGGACATGAAGGAGGTAAAGCCGGGACACAAATTCAGGAAGCTATAAAAGTTTAAATAGATGATAGTGACGCTTAAAGCAGGCTCTGAAAATGGTTTTTCTTCTGGCCTCCATCTGATGCAGTAACACTGTCATCGTGTGAAATTCACACACCAGCAGGGAGAACGCAAAATCTGCATTCAGGGACAGACACGAAATTGTGATCGCAACAAGTGTGCCGAACATTTAGCACACCGTCCTCCTCTTCATGGCTTTAGATGGCATCCAACCAACCCCAGTCCACTTCGACACAGTCATACGTCTGAGCCAGATGCTGCCCACCGTTGACACAACTCCTGAAAAGCATTTATAGCAAATTAGATTTCTATGATGTTGCCAGGTTGCAGAGCCACATGTAAAGATTGCAAGTTGGAGAAAATTAGAAATTAGAAATTACTGCCCTCCTTCATGGGTGGTGAACAGTATCAATTGTGTTTATGAAAGTGTGATATATCATTTGATAGTAGTCAATATGTAGTCAATGACTACTAGTCATACATGCAAGGCATTGTGGGCCCTTTTGCAATGCACACACACACACACACACTATAGTTTCTTACCCCACTCACAGACTGGGGTCTCCATGGTAGCCATATTTTCCAGCCAACCAGAAGTGACCTCAAATTTCCTCCGAGTTCAGATTAAGAGTCCTTCTAAAGGTTGAGCGGTTTTGTACGCTACGTTCAGGGTTCATCAAACGTCGTTTCGCAGAGCCGTGCGAAGGTAGCCGACAGGAAACCCACTATTCACACCCCTTACATTTATTCTGCAGCGCCGAAGCTCAACTCAAATGGAACGGAGAGAATTTCGCATCAGTATTGACTTTGTGCTTCCCGTACGTCTGTCTGTATTCCCCTGCGTGACATTCGATCTTCAAGCCACGTTCTGGATGCAGCAAAGTAGTTGCTGCAATTTGTCTCTTCTTTGAAACTCATATGCACAGACTCAGGGCGAGAGAGGGGTTGGTGACAGGAAGTCAGGCTTAGCCCCGTCTCGGCGCTGTTGCTACCCGATGCACCGACCCACACAAAGGGGCATCTCCACAAGTACAACACACGAATGCACAATACGCGATACAATCCACACCTCCTCTTCTATTGCAGATGCAGCCACGGCAACACCTTGATCGCCAAGGTAACGCAAGTTAGTCCGCAAATAGTACTTTCTAAAGCCCCCAAAGCAAACGCCAGAATTTGTGCTCTAATATTTCATAATCTGGTTGCGTTGCGAGAAGCCAGACATGTCGCACACCAGACTACCGATAAAGACAGGATGAATAACAACTTCTGAGAGTTCGACAGGCACAAAAAGATGTTTATCATTGCATCACGTTGCACAACTTCCAGTGTTGCTGTTTATGTGGAAGTTAATTTAGTGCTTACCCACTTAAACATGGTTGGAGAGCCAAAGCCAACCTTTCCATCCCCCCCACGGTAACAACATTCTCGGTGTCAGCGACCTCTTCCAGCAGGACTATGTAGCCCAAAAAGAGAAAGAACTGTTCAGGAACGCCTTACTAAACAGCAGGCAGGTAACAGGAGCTGTCGCTCTATTCAGTAATACTATGTCGAAACCCACACTGCATTCAGGCAGGGTATATTCAAGAGGCTGACATTTTCAATTAACAGGGCCATGAGAAACAAGCAAATGCACCAGATTGTCTCAGATGCCCCCCCCCGGTGCACATGCTCAGAACCGGCCGGGACACGTCCCAACACAAAGGAGCCAACCCAGGGGAAAAAAAGAGGTATGTGTGTCATAACCAACAACAACTCTGTAGAAGAGTGACAAGAACAGGTTTGATCATCCCCCCCCTTTTTTTTCTTTCTACACAGACGTTCTTCTTTTACCAGGCAAAGTACACTAACCAAACAAAAAAAACACACAAAAAATAGCCTCACAACATCTCATCCGCCTGTTCTGTTCCTTCCACCGTACTGAGCGATGGGAAAGTTGCACCTAGTAGCAGGATGACGCAGCGTGTGCTGTCAGGGCTGCCTGGTGATACCGCTTCAGTGTATTATAGCAGTATCGGGCAAAAGGGCACGATCTTTTGTGGGGACTGCCTTGCGTCACGCAACAGAAACGCAGTGGGAGGTGATCTGGAGTGCCGTGAATGCCTTCCTTCAGCGTTGACGCCGTCGTGTCATTTCTCACCTTGCAAACAGCAACAAGAATCTGTGGATTTAGACTCTTAATCCCTCCCCCCCCAAAAAAAACAGTGCTTAAAATAATTACTAAATCTTTGCTAGTGTCGATTAGGTAGGATTTGAATTTAATTTCTTTAACCCTCCGAATCCTGCAGGTCCGTTTGTTGAACAAACAGCGATTTAATCTGGATACTTTCTGAGGAACCAGGAATGATGTAGGTTATAAGAACAGGAAAGTCTTTCATCACCAGTTCAACGTTGAATCATCACAAGTGAGCCCAGCACACACACACACACACACACAAAACAATTAGTTCTGAGCAGATCAAAGATGCTGTGAGCTAAACAATAAGTTATTACACTTCATACAGTCTCACGAAAGGATGAGTCTCAATTTTTGAATGAATGGAATTTGTCAAAAGTCAGCAAAGCTTTGGCAAGTCTTGGAATAATAGTGGAAGAGTCTCGGTTTGGACGATCCCTGCTATGAATCAGAGGTGAATCAGGAACCAAACCGAGGCCGGACCAACGGCTTCAGCTCCACACGACCCCGGATGGGTGACCCATTCCCGGCAAACACAAGCCACACAAAAGCATCAGGATGAGCAAGCCCCCCCCCCCCCGGCATGAACCCATGCACCGCTGTTGCGTAAACGCGTGTGGGAGTGAATGAAGGCTGCATCCCATAATGCCAAGCGGCCAAGAAGGAGACAACGAGCTGACGTCACTGCCTGAAATTGTCCTCCCACAGCTCAACATGCCCCCTCCATTGTTTTCAGCCACAATTAAGACATTCCACTGATTATCGCAACATTCACATCCTATCGGACAAAAAGAAAGGAATGAAAGCCAAAAGGAAGACTCCTACAGTGAGAGCTTTTCTTTACCGAGCCACGTGTGAATGGGAAAAGACATCCTCTGACAGCCCCCCCCCCCACAACGGAAGTCAAACAGGGTGTCGTTAGACCAGCACTGTGTTTGCTATAGGGGATCAGTTCTAGATATCTTTAAATGGCGGCTCTTAAATAAGACATGAAAAGGTCTTTCACGGATTTGCTTAATACGGTTTCGGTATCCGGCCCAAGGAAGGTCTGGCTCGGCCTTTACTCAGAGGAGTCACCTGAATCCTAAACACATCCGTACTTTGGGATTTTCCCTTCAGATACTAAAGCCAGTCGCCCCCCCGACCCCCCCCCCCCCCCAAAAAAAAATTCATAGCATTCAATTTAGACCGAATATAATACAAACATATAAGCAAGAGAAGACCAGGCACTATGAAAAAGTGCTGTTGGCTTAAAACGCCTTCCTCAGTCTGTTCTCATGGTCCAGTTTGTCATTTATTCCTGGCATGATACTCGGTCAGCGTTGCCACACTCCCACGAGGAAGTCCAAGACGACCGCAGCTGATCCGTGTGAATGCTACTTCCTGGATTGGTATTTTCATTTACTATATCAACTGCTCGAATCATTCTCCTCCAGGGACAATTAGACGTCCAGTTCCAGCCCGATGTTCTATAATCCTGTCCCACTAGAACACGACAACTGTGAGACTGTAAGCGGTGCTCGTGGACCGAAACTTTAAAGTTCGCCAATTTTGGGACATATTCTTATTTCACTTCGTCTGGAGAAGCAGCGAACTTTGTCAAAGTACCACAATTCATCATCGGATACATGAAACCAAAGTGGTCTCGACTCTCTGCCGTGAGAAGTGAACAGCAAACTCCATCGACATCCGAAACCGAGCAGACATCGCCGGGGACCCAAGCTCCTATCCAAGACGGACGGGACCACGAAGCCGTCCCGTCGGTCTTTGGACAGAACCCCGTGGGAAGGTCGATTCATCGTCACGTCTACTCCAAACAGAGGAAGCTGGTTACAGAGGAAAACTGAAGCCAGACATAAATAAACATTATCAATCCGTATTAAGCGACTCTGTGTTGCAGGATGGGGTTTGAGGCTGCTGCAAAAAATATTGATCCATACTGATCCAAGGCAAATGCAGCAACTTATTGGGAACGGGAATTGGGTATCCGACTGGACTCCTACTGGCTTGACCGGATGGAAGCTGATTTCGACAGATTCTTTTCTCTTTCCATTATCTTATAACAGCAAATCGCAGTGACGTCATCGCTCTGAAGGTTTCCTACCTGCAGAGTCGTCGTCGTCGTCGTGGTCGGAGCTCAGGTACCCGTCGCTCCTCCTGTCGGGGGTGCTGCACCCGGAGCCTCTGGAGGAGGCTCTGCGGGGAACCTGGTGGATGGACGGGGACAGCCGGCCGTCGTCGCCGGAGTCGAGGTCCCGGCTGTGGCGGAAGGGCCCGAGGTTGAGGTGGCGGCCGCCGCTGGACGTCCTCGGGGCGACCTTCGGCGCCAACAAGTTATCCCGGACGAAATGTTCGTTCAGCTCCGCGTCCTCGTATTCCCGGTCGCTGCCAGCCTCGCCGGTTTTGGCCGGGTCCCCCTTCTGAAAGCTGGGTATCCGAGGCGGGACAGGGATGGGGACCGGCTTGCCCAGCTTACCGCAGAATTTGCTTCGGTCCCGGGCGAAGGAGCTGGTGATCCCCGCCGTGCCCCCCGCCGTGCCCCCCGCCGCGGGGAGCCTCGCCTCGCCGGGCTCGGACACCTTGGTCCTCCGCCCGTCGCACTCGTCGTCGTTGCGGCGCTGCGGTTTCCGCAAGTCCCCCGTCTTGGCGTGGCCGAACGTGTCGGCGTTAACCCTTTCGGGGCCTTTCCTCCTCTTCTCCCGGGACACCGTGGTCTGCAGGTAGATCACCTTGAATTTCTCCTCGGCCAGAGCCTTCTGGAGCCTCTTCAAGTTGCTTTTGCTCAGCTCCAGCTCGGACTCGATGTCCTCCACGGACTTCAGGTTCATTTGAGGCACTTCTCCATCGGGGAACTCGTTCCTCCAGTGTTTGGCGAATTCCTCCTGTTCCCACATTGTGACGTTCGAGCTATCCGCGTCCGCGCACCGACGGCTATCTGCGCATCTGCCGCATAGAGACGCTTTATTTCCCCGGCGACAACTAGCGTGGAAAGCCCGTCGATGTTATCTGAATGTCGGTCCGACCATTCTCAGCCTCCCACAGACGGACGTCACCGCGGAGCGTCCGACGGGCAGAACAAGTTTGCCACTGCGCTGAAAAAGTTTACCGACTTCCTGTATCGAGACGCGCTGCCTTCAGGTTCTGCTCGGAAAATTATACATTTTCTCGTGCGAGTCAAATCAAAGCGGTTCAACGCGCGCAGGGGGGGGCGGGGGGGGGGCAGGCGTGAAGGCGTTCGTGTTGGGCAGTGATATTTACCACGGAGCGTCAATATTTAAAATTTAATTACGAGGCTAAAGTTTACTTAGTTCAAAAACAAGTTAGCACATTAAAAAAAGCAATAATTATTTCGATACAATTATTTAATTTCACACATTTGTGTGATGGCATTAATGCTAAATCGTTACTATTAAATGTACGCTGTTTTATCTCGACATACGACTTTGGGAACCACAGAATTCTGTGGTCGGTGGTTGGTGGAACTCAAACATCCGACAGCAAGGGAACGCAACACATTTACGAGGTGAGGAAGTTGCAGGGGAAACGTCATCGCTCGCTTTAATACCTGTCGAACAAGCGCCAGGCTTCACACTGGAGTTAAACGTTAACTCCGTGCGTTGACGTTCAAAAATCTGCTTTGTTCATGAGGAAACACGATATACATAATCATTTATTAATTATTTTTAAAAAAGCCAATAGTGTCTAATACATTGATCATTAGTCTCTATCCAGGCTGTAATAATTCAACATGCACAATGTATTATGATGTGAATTCAGTGATATCAGAAGAAGGGAAAGTGTAACACATTTGCCACAGAAAAAACACCTCCGGTAGTGCAGGTTTAACGCGGTGCATTTGCGGGAGCTCGTCCTCACATCCCCTTATCTGCTTTTAGTCTCGTCATTTTAATGTGACCTTTATTCATCTTTTCTACCATCATGACCAATGGCACTGACGATGTAGATTTATTATATCAACATTTTACATTGAGCAAAAAGAAGGGGAGGTAAAAAAAAAAATCTTTCATCTTACCTTGAAAACTTTTGATCATGACTGGAGATTAAAGAAAAAGAGTAAAGGAGAAACCCATAATCACAGTCATCTCAGCCTCGTCTGTGCGGCTGCATCCACGCAGAAATCTGGTTAGCAGCCGAGCAGAAGACTTCCAGTAAACTGGAATTGTAATGTTATACATGGCAGGATAACGTTATCACCATGGACAGAGGATGATGGGGGGGGGGGGGGGGGGGCTGAGTTGAACGCTTGTTCTTTTCTTTTCAAGTGGCCGTTTGGATGCCAGCCCAGAGCAGAGTAATCACTCTCCTAAAAGCTTTCACTCGCCACCAGGACTCATTGATCAGCACTTGCTGCCAGCCTGAGAGCCCTGATTGGTTTATTGTAATAAATAGATGAGAAAGCCAATGACCACCCATGTAGCCATGAAATGGAGCTACAAATCACAGTCTAACATGATATAACAGGAAGAGCCTGCACTTTTCTGGTTAACCTCTAAGATTGTCTAGTACAGTCAGTTTGTGGGAGACAGATCTGCCGGGGCGGTCATCTGTCAGGTCGGAATGACTCTTAGGCTGGAGAAGAGCAGAGCACAGAGTCAAGTTGGCAGGCAAGATGCTTTACCTCAGCTTCAAGCCAAATGCACATGCACACTCTACTATCCATTAAATAACTCTGCCATCATTATGTGCTGTAAGTCTTTGCCAATTGTCCTCTTAATTCCCAATAACTGATATTGAAAGGTCACTCCCATCCAATTCCAAATGTCCTGCATGGGACACCGGTCCTGAGACAACTAATTTGACTTGGTGGAAAGAATTTATTACTGCGGATATAAGAAGCAGTAACTGTGAGGCAAACAAAACCTGCAGCTGTGGGGTAAAAGAATGCGTCCCTGCAAACGCATCGATATGTCTTCTTTGAACAGTGAATGTGTTATTTGCAACATGATGTTCACCTGAACACAATATTAGTACCAGCGTGCTGGTCAACAGTTTCTTATAATGTATAAGTAGACTTAAGATATTTAAAATACAATTTTTATTTGAGAAATTGTCCCTTGGGTCTGGGGCAAGGAACTTTTGATATTTTCATTCATTCATTCAGTTTCTGAACCGTTTAATCTGAAATCCAGGTCGTGGAATCTACTTGCGCCTATCCCTGCAGTCTACGGGTGAGAGGTGGCGTACACCCTGGACAAGGCGCCAGTTTATTTCGGAAAAAGACTCCTCACCAACCCGGATTGATTATAATTAAACAAAGTAAAAGCAGCAGAACAAGCATATATTAATACTCATATGAACGGATTTAATGGGATCTACACTCTCTCTGACAGGCCGTAATATAAAATCACATATATTTTATGCTACTGCCGCGTAAAGTACGGAATACTGCAAACTAGTGATGCGATGCCCCCTAGTGGCTAATTCCGCCCATGACAAAACGAGCCTGAGCAGACAGGAGCGCCGTTTGCGCGGGTTCAAATGATAAAATGGGTCAACACAGAGGCTGAGATCTACATTTAATGAATGGATCATTATCACAGGACAGTCATGTAAATGTAAATGCTGCTACCGAAAGAAACATTTATTACGGTAAGACCATGGCGATGCAATGAAATACAGTTCAACAAGTGTTGGATCCGATTTAAAACAAGACATACAACCATATCAAAATCATTTGTGAAGGGGGAAAGTAAAAAGCACAACATTTCTTATCAAAATAATATGTTGTCAGCCATACTGTATATAATTTACAAAGCCCACTCCCATTTTTATTGTGCAATTTTCTCCAACATTTCTATTAAGGCAACAGGAGGGACAGCACCACGGACGCAACCACAGGAGTTACAGGTAGGTGGAAGCGAAGGCCGCAAAACACCCTCCCAAAGAGACCACGAATATATTTTCACAAGACAAAAACAAGTAAATAGCCATCCTGAGCAACAGGCGTGTTGTATAGTTATTTAAAATCCATTAATAATTAGGTCGTTAGTTCTAGTAACATTTAAGACCAAACCTAAGTTGATTTAATATAAAAGTATTTGTGAAGTAACAGAATTTTTACAAATAACCACAGTAATTAACCAGTAATCCATTACTTTCATGTTGCCTTTTTCTGCAAAGCATCCCACGAGTGTTCTTTGCATAGCTAATAGATTTTCTTATAATAAATGCATAGGAAACTAAACCAGTGTGTAAAGGAAGGCATTTGATCATCTGCTAACAGTACAAAGTGCAAAGTCTATCCAGGGACCGTCACTGTGGCTAACGCGACGGTGAACACAGTCAGGCTTCATGCTCTTCTGATGGCGCTCGCCACCAGGGTTTTCCGCCTGGTCGTTACAAAAGCCTGTCGTTTTTCATAATAGGCGGCCTCGTTTATAAAAGTGGGATAGACTGTCCCCGGGCCTTGGTAGGAGATGGTCTTTCCCTCAAACGTTTGGAACATTGGGTCACCCGGGTTCAGCGGTTCCCAGTCGCAGTCCTGAAAGAACAACAAGCAATGAGCAACGCAGGCGTGTTGCTCAAACTGAAACGAGATCTTGACACATCAGCCAAAAGATGTCTCGTTTCCTCTTTCAGAATTGCTCGACCTTGCAGGTCAGAGGATTTGGGTCATAGTAAAAGACAAAGCTATCGTTTCTACCTGCAGGTTAGGGTGCACCATCGCAACGATGTTTCCATTGGCATCTCTGGGGTAGTCGATACGCTCGGAAAAAGAGAACGCTTCCACCGTGCAGGGCGAAAACTCCACGCCTGAACGACAACATGCACGACGCCGTAAGCACCAGCGGACACACTGATGTGGAACACTTAGTTATTTAACAGCATAGAAAAATGAAACAGTTTCCAACAATAAGAGAACATGAAATAAAGGCAAACAGAAATGTCATGTATTTTCCACCGTAACATGGCCGTGGTGAGTGGAGCGTTAGCCCTCTATTGTTCAACCTCTGGATGCGACCTCTGGAACCAGACGGGGGGGGGGGGGGGGAGCTCCTCGGCAGGGGCTCAGACATGGAGCGGATGAACCGCGTTCTCCTGCCAGCGCCGCCGAGCTGTTGTCATGCAAGCGGCAAAGCTCGGGAGCGACGAGGACAAACCGTCTGAACCTCCGCCATTACTATTCCGCAGAGGAAGTCATTTTCATCCAAAACAATTACTGAATGTCCCGGGCGCAGAGCTTTACAACTTGTTTCTTCATGCGTCTCAGCTTTCAACGTGCACGACGGGCCACTGAGCGCCGCGACCCGGCATTCATCGGCAGGGGGGGGGGGGGACGACGACACAAGATTACCACGCCGCTGGCAGCCGGACTAACGGCGTGGAAACCAACCAACTTCCAACCAGCCAGGAGGAAACAACGGACTGAGACTCACATTTGGCACAGACCACCGTGTTTACGTAAAAGGGGAAGGGTAGCAGCGATTGAAACTCTTACGACACGACCAGATCGATGGCGTTCTATACAGGCTTTACGCCGCCGTGGTATGGCGCCCTACCGTCATTAAACAGCTCGATGAAGTCCAGGGCATGCTTCAGTATTGCCCTCATCGACTCAAAGATGTTGCTCCTCAAAACCCCTTGAGGCTGAGGACCCACTTCCAGACCTGTCGAGACACAACCAGCAGGGGGCTCAGCCTCACACGGAAACAGCACCTTCAGCACCTTCGACGCGTCATTAGGACGGGCTGGAGCGACTCGCCGATGGAGTGCTTGGCAACGGAGCGCGAAGAGGCATATTTCAAAACGGGGTGTTCGTTGAGCAGAACGAGACAACTGGCCGGAGCGATGGCTTTCTGCAAACAGAGGAAGGACAGAAAAGCACGGGTGTGAAATAAGTTCAAGAGGGTAGCTCAGCCTGGTGATCGTGTCGAAAGGGTAAATCAATAATAGCCCACTGGTTGTTCTTATAGGTTAGAGGGGGGGGGGGGGGGGGGACTCTAAACCGTCTATCATTACCGATAGCTCGAACCAGAAAGAGGTCCGTCTTTCAGCGTGAGTTTGGAACCAGCCTTCTATGAATATGTAACATCCTGTGCACCTTAAAGGTTAACGCAACGCCTGTGGTTTTTTTTTTTTTTTTTTGCCATTAAGTAAATGTAATACCAATGCCGGCCAGTCATTGGCTTAGCCTTAGAAGGAGACACAACGACCGTTTGAAGCTTTGTCCACGCGATGACAGGTTACTGCGACAGCTGAAGCCGCAGAGGGACAACACCAAGGTCAGTGTCACCTTGATGTAGTTCATCATCTGCAGATTAAAGTGATCCTCGGAGTTCTCCAGAAGCAGCGTGCAGCCCATGTTGGCCGTCGTGTTGTGGAGGTCGAAGATCACGTCGTAGGCGTCCGGGCTTCCTTTGGGCCCGAATATCCTGTTGATCTCCTGGGCTCGCCGCACCTCGTAGGGCAGGTCGTCTCCTCCCGGGGCACTTTGGGGCAAACACACAGCGACGAGGAGGCGGAAACACTTACAGCGCAATCAGAGCTTTCTACTGGAGAGAGACTATGAAGCGTATTAATAATTCACACGGCGATGCCCACTCCAGCCACGGCTCCATTTATTTCCTCCGCTGCTCTAGAACTGGGGTGGGCAAACTTTTTGACTCGCGGGCCACAACGGGTTCTAATATTTGACAGAGGGGCGGGGCCAGGAACAGATGGGTGGAGTGTTTGTGTGAGCTAATATGAATGACATGTAAAAGCCATTACATGAAACGATTTGGTCTTTTACAGGTAGCATTACAGGGAACAGGTAAAATGAATGAGGTGTAATTATAATAAAATGTAAATTAACGATATAATTTGGACAAGTTCGGCGGGCCGGATTCAGAAGCCCAAAGGGCCGTTTATGGCCCCCCGAGCAGTAGTTTGCCCATGCCTGCTCTAGGACATTCTCAGAACAACAAGAGAGCAGCACCTCTGCCGTTCTGGCCCCATTTTCAGATCGTATCCGGCTCTGTCTGGACACTGGCACACAAGCAGAGCGTTGGCCGCAGGCTGAAGGGGCCTCAAAGACAACTACAATCGAACCGGGGTGACAGTAACGAGAGGAGCCGAGCGCTGCGTCCATTTATACTGGAGAAAAGCCAACCGTGGGGGCTGCTCGTCTTCTTAAACGTAACCTTGAGAGGGGTCAAGTTCGTTTTAGAAAACCTCTCACAATGAATAGGGGGGGGGGGGGGGCTGTTAAAGCAGCCTCGGCCATCGCAGGGTAAAACATCAGGTCGGATTACAGCAGGATTTAGAGAGGAGGACAAAGGAGAGAAACAACGTTGTTGCTGTTGTTGTTTCTTTTTCCATGTTTCCATTAAGGACATTAGGAACAGGCTGCTGTGGGCGTGGCACACGAACACGTGACGTTTATTTTGAAGGGAGTGGAGATCTCCATTGTGTTGTTGTTGTTGTTGTTGTTGTTGTCCTCCAATCTTTTTGTCCCATTTCCTGAATAGTAATGGAGGAGCAAACGCATGATCGATATTATCTCTATATCGCTGCGCATTGGCGCGACCGTGACATTTTCCACGCGGGAGTTAATAATCCACCGCGGATTAATTATTAACCTACAATAAACTCTTCCGATCATTTCTCACGCATTATAATATAAGCGTGCGCGTCCAAGAACATCAACATCTCACACGTTTAAATGGGGGATCCTGTTCCTGATTCCCCGACATGAAAAAGTTTCCACTCCGCGTGAGTGACAGCTGGAGCGCGGAACACGCCGCTTCCGTGACGCGACGCGACGCGTCCGTGTTTACCTGAGGTTCTCCGGGGAGAACGCTCGGTTCAGGTCCGTGTCCACGTATCTGGCGCGCCTCTCCACAGCCTTCGGGTTGGCGATGAACGCTTTGGTCTCGACCCCTCTCCTCTGGATCTCGGCGCTGTTTTCCACCCACAGGTTCACGAGCGTCACGCCTGACATCTCGTTCCCGTGGGTCCCCCCGAAAACCGCCACTCGCCTGGCCTCGCTGACGCGCACGACGTCGGTGTGCGCAGACATGGCTGGATATTATATCAAGCGAGCGACGCGCAGGGAGGGAAGTTTTCAGATGGAGCTGCACAGCAGTTTAAAAGCGACGCGTCATTACGCGCCCCCGCCCCATCCCCCGCGGGGGCCACGCCACGCGTAAAGTCAGGCAAGACGTCCCGGGCTGCCGAGAACACGCACGGTCACATTAAACTACGTTATTTCTCCTTTTCAACACGTTGTCATTCAACAGGTGGTCGTAAACATCACTTCCGGTAATTACCTTCAAAATAATAGACACGTTTCAGAACGTGGAAAGAAACTTGACCGTGCATGAAATGCGTTGACTTTTTTTATACAAAATCCATTTTTACAAGTCACTGCTACAAAAAAACAGAACATATGCAGTCACTTATAATATATATATATTTTTATACAAGTCTAAATTACAGTGGAATGGGATGCTTTTATGGTCATTGTCACCACAGTACAAGTACAGCGCAACAACGAAATAAATTCGATGAGTGAGTGAGAAATAATAATTATGGACACTTATTTTATACCTAAATCTGTAGAGTTCCTCCCAACGCCTAAAAGCCATGCAATGAAAAATGTTTTGGTTACAAAACAAATTAAAAACGATGACGTCCCATTTTTTTCTGCAGCTTGAACACATCGTGGCTTCAGATGATGTTTAAAACTCAAACGCATTCACTTCGTCTGTGAAGAAGTTTTAAACTGGATCACAAACTCTCCCTTTACTTTTATCTGCTGGTGACTCCCGATCATCCTTTGCCCCAGATGTCAGTGACGGAGAGTCTTTTTTGTATGAGAATCTATTTCATCTGCATCAGCAACGAGGAAGGATGAAGCCCCCCCCCCCCCCCCCCCCCAGACCCTGACTCGTCGATTTGTCCCACTGTGGCAATATTCCTGCTCAATGTTTCTTCATTTTCCTAAACCACCAGTTCAGCATTTTCACCCCGAAGGCCCTGCTTTGTCCTCTTCAACCTTTATTTTTCCAGAAGAGACAACACTTCTGAGGAAAGGAGTTTTCTTCTTGTTGAAGTTACGTGTTAATAAAGCTCTTATAAAACGCATCTCAAGTGGAATCAGAACCCGACGTCTTCTGCTTCTTCCTTTTACGAGAACTCCTTTTCACCTGAATCTCAGCCTCATCACTCAGATCTTCCCCATCCCTGATTTTCCTCTTTTTCTTTCGGATATTTTTCAGGTCACAACCGACCGAAAACCTGGAATCCTCTGCTCTCCTATCAGACTCTAGATTTCCATCCACTTCCTGTTTGAGATGTTCAGACCCAGACTCTTTCCTCTTCCTTTTCTGTCGTTCTGAACGAGGGACGTCTCCCTCCTCCCCAGACGGGACCGGCACCGTTTCACCGACGCATTTGACCACATTCCGATTCTCTGCCTCCTCCTGGCCGTTCCCTTTCGCTTCACTCTCAGGATCTCTGCGTCTTCCTTTCTTTTTCCTTATGATCATAGTTTCATTGCGCACAACGTCGTTATTGCTGGAGTCGCTTGAAAGGTCCGAGAGCCTGTGGAGGACACGCTGTCTTCCAGGTCCATCCTGGGACAGGTGGTCCATTTGCAAAGCGTCCCCTCGGGGCTCCGTTGCTGCTCTTCTGTCCTTCTGCTTGCGTTTCTTTGGACTTTGTTGTAGCTTAGCCGTAGCATCATTGATGCTACGCAACTCTTCTTCACTTGATGCCCGTCGACGGACAGTCTTCTCTCTCGTTCTTCTTTTACACGGTGCCTGGGTGTCCCTCCTCCTTTTCACGAGAGCACAAGAGGACCCTTCATCATCAGAACTCCACGATCCCGACGCTCCCGGTGAGGTTTCACGTCCAGCGCCGCCTCCCCCCCGCCTCCCCCGCCGTGCTAAGGGGGTGCACCAGGATCGCTGGCCACCCTTTGATGGTTCCACGAAACAAGTCCCCTCCTGTCGGATGACAATTAGAGAGTTGATAAACAGATGGATGAGCATGCACGGAGGATAAAGTCTCTCTCTCTCTCAGCCCGCTTACCACCGCTCTGGTGTCCTCCTCCTCCGACACGTCCTCGTCTCTGTAACAGAACAGTTTGATTAGTGATCATTGGAACTTTATTCCTATAAAAAAAACAAAAAAAAAACAAACAACAAGCTCACTCCGACAACGGAGACATGTCCTCGCCGTCCGTGTCCACAGTCGGCCGAGGGTCTGCGTCGTCTGGCCTTTCACGCCCCTCCGACAGCTCTCTGACACATTTAAAGAAGCCCCCCATTACGAAATTCTGTGAAGAGGACAGATTTTTAGCGGCCCGTAATCTCTGTCAACAGCAGTCGGGATGAATCGCGGTGATTATCGGGGACTGTCCTCACGTTGAGCGTCCTGTTCTGGACGGGTAACAGGGCACCTCTGCGCTTCCCCCTCCCCGCCGAGAGGAAAGGGAACGCGTACGTCGGCAGCTCAGGTTTCTTGCGTTTAACCTTCTTCTTGACAGTTTTGGGCTCTTCATCGGAAGTGAACGAATCGTCCTCGCTTTCGTCCAGATCTTTGAGAAAAGCGAGTTCTGACCTCGGAGTGACGTCATTCCGTCGTCTTCTCCACCTCACACTCCCAGGTACCGGTTTCTGAGTTATGAACAGACTGTCCCCTGAGTCGCTGCGGAGACACCATTATATTTTATATTCAGAAGAAAAAAACTTTTTATTTTATTTTATTATTTTTAACTGGTTTTTGCACACAGTTGCGCTAAAAGGACAAACCTTTCTGCCTCTTCGAGTTTATCCTGACCTCTTTGATCCATGGAAGACTTATTTTGTTCACGTCTAGAGGAAGCTTTTCGGGGAACAATGCGCGCATTATCTTTAACTATTATTATTATCTCCTAAACGTTGACGCGTTTTGGCAAACACAGCAAAACAGAAACGCGCGGGTCTGAGTCAAGCAGGAAGTGAAATACATCGTCTTCTTCTGTGGTGTTTAACAACTAGCAAGAGCATTACTGCCATCTGCTGGTGGCGGTCAGCTCCTACACCTTCAAACCTGCAGGATAGTTTCAGGGCAGCGTTTTCTGGGTCAAAAGCCAAGATATTGACAAAATTAGTAAAAATAAAAGATCAATCAAGATACTGACTCTTTGTACTTCTGTGGACATTTCAACTGGTAAAACATTCATGAAAACTGAGTTGTTCCACAAATAAAGATATAGTGTCAAGACATGTAAATTCAAACACTTCTATTACCCAGGTTTTTTTTCCACGATCATTTTGATTGGTAAAAGGTTTATCAATAAGCTGAGGTGGGAAATGGGAGAGTAAAGAACTAAATGCTGAAACATTTCGTGGTGAGAGAAGAATTCTCAAAACTCACTTTATGGGCGCAAAGGTCAGAGCTGTTTAAGCGGCCGTGTAATCTATGCAGAGTTATAAACTGAAATGGGGAGGATTTTGTCAGACTTGACCCCTTGATGTTTTTCCAAGCACTGAGACAAGCCAATAAAGCATCCCAGAAAGGGACAAAGTGCATGATTATCCGGACAAACATTCCCCATTACTTCAGGTTCCTTGTCTGATTGTGTAGACTTTAATCACGATATTTTCCAACAGTCCTGTTTTGGATCGTCTGCAACTTAGTTTCAATTTCTGAAGCTCACAAGGTCTTAGAGCCCCCAAAAATTCAGCAGGTCCATATCTTTTTAGAGTATTGTTCTCTATCTTCTGACAGCTCTCTGACACATTTAAGTATTCTCCTATTTAAAAATTAATTACATAAACATCCTTGTTCTATGTCGACTGTATATAAATGACTATAATCATTAATAACACGTTTCTAAAATCCTAAACAACGTTGTGTAGACTGTAGAGGCCATAAAACGTAAGTAGAAATGAAGAAGAGTGAAAAGAAACACGTTTCCGCTCCAACCAGGAAGTGTTTTGACGTCACCAACGTGACGTATGATCACAAAGAGAAGGCAAGACAGCAATAGAAACGAGAGAGTGCATCTTTCTACTTCCGTTATCGTTTCGGTGAACAGATAAAGAGTTGATTTTTCAAATTAAATAGTGATAGAGACAAACAAACACACGACTCTGTCTCTAGCTAAAACCATGAAAGCTGCGGAATAAGCTAATAAACTGAGTTTAGCAAGGCGGCAAACTTTTGGAATGTTAATCATTTATGCCTCTACCTATGTAGCCAAACTTATGTTTAATTTATATTAAAAATGTATGTATGGTCAGACAGGAATATTGCCTTTATTATATATTTATATAGCCAACCGCGGTTGATAAATACGTTTGTTTCATTCCCTAAAACGGATTTATTTATGAACGAAAGCTGCCCAAGCAAGATAGGACGAGACGGAAAGGAACCATTTTGTTGATATATAGTCTTTGGTCGAAGTACCAAAGTGACCGCTGATTCGAGACCAGCTCGTCGGTTTCTTCACCTTCTCCCATTTGCTACTATGGCAGACAAGCACAGAGCGGAGAAGGTGCCGCTGCACGCCCCGGATCTGGAGGAGCTGCGTGGTGGTAAGGACTTCAGGTTGGACGCGAAGTGGCTAAATAATAACTGGGATGGTAATAAGGGCTGCTGGTTGCAGCTCTGCAGGCGGGACTGGAACACAACTTTGCAGAAGTCCAGGTGAGCGTCGTGGAGTGCCCGGATCTCACCCAGGAGCCCTTCCAGTTTCCTGCCAAAGGTAAGAGCGCAAGTGGCATAGTTGCCACACACACGCCACACGCACACGCACACGCACACGCACACACACACACACACACACACACACCCGATTCTAAATTTAAACATCGATGGCTTTTTGGTGAATCTTAGAGGAACCATGAGCTTATAGCAGTCGGTTTTATTAGAATTAAATTGTGTCTTGAAACTTCAGTTCTATGCAGATGAGGTACTGTAGGTAAAATAAAAAAGTACTTGATCCAAAAAATGTTTTTTCAAGTATTACTTCTGTAACCCCAAATCTAAGAAAGTTGGGACTGTAAAATATAAAAGCAAGCGAACATCAGTGATCAACTGTTAATAATACAGTGTAATGTAATACAAATGTTAGACGCTTAATGTTCAAACTGCTAAACATTTGAATTTTTTAAATATATTTAGTGCCTACAACACAATTCTAAAAAGTTCAGACAAGGGCGAGTGTCACTTTTATCCCGTTCTAGATTGACATACAGCTTCATTTACTCAACATTTGGAGGTCTCCCTCATATTTGTTCTTAAAAATGTCACACCTCTCCACTAGCTCCGCCCCAATCAGGTGATTCACACCTTTCCCTATTAGTTTCAAGTTTCTCAGATTCTCTCGCCTATGCCAACTTTATATATTATCAATGCAAAATAAATGTATTTCCAGGAGCGAGGCCGGGCCATCTTTGGCACGCGCATCCCCGTACATTTCAGAGCCAACCAGATTTTATGTGCCGTTTCTGTCACCTTCGCAGGCTTGTGTGGAAGCCCTCGCATCACTGATGTTGGTGGCGTTCCATACCTGGTCCCCTTGGCCCAAAGGGACAAGGTCGATTTTATAATTGAATCTGGAATAAATTTGAAATATCGAAATAATTTGTAGTGAATGGGATTACCTTTCATTTGTTTCCTTGTCCACGCAGGAATATGACATGAACGCCGTATCGAAGGAGCTGGAGCTGCCGGGAGCCTTCATACTCGGTGCAGCCGGAGCACCTTCCAGAATTCTTGGATTTAACGCAGAAGTAAAATAATATTTAATTCTCCGATTTTAACATCATTTTACTGTAAATCAGGCGACAGACTAAAGTACTTCATGAAGGAACGATCAACTTTGGTTTTGTGTGATCGCTCCCTGGTGGTTTGCGTTGGAATCGGCACATCTGACGAGACACGAGTTGCTTTCCTTTGAAGCTCTGAGAATTTTAATATTAAGCCGTGGAGAAAAAAAATATGGTGACCTGTGAGTGAGATCAAATGAAGAGCAGAGGTAGTAAGACCCAGGTTGATGTGGTCCACAGCTGATGCCTGTGGTTCTGACCGAAGTGGAGGGAAGGCCTGCAGTGAACAGCAGCTACGTCGCCTCCATCAATCCTGTTGATGGTCAGTGCCTGCAAGAAAAATACAGCGACCAATCCTCTGATTGCAACTTTGGACTGATGGGAAATCTGTATGCGTGTGAGGGGAAGCCTGGAAAGGTAATCTGAAAAGAAATGCATGCAGAAGGGGTTCTCTTCAAAAATGCATTGACATGATAGCTCTTCCTAAAAAAATCTCTTGTTCTCTTGTTATATATGAACTTTGAGCACATGAGCAATTACCTGGAATTTAATACCTTTGCTAACAGCCTTCAGGCCCGTCCCGTGCTTTATCTCAACAGTGGAGAAATCAATATTAGCTAAAGGAAAGTGACTGCATAGGAAGAGATGTCAACATCTTTGGTGTTCCTCTCCAGGTCGTAGAAGTGAGAGCCAAAAAGAGGACCGGAAACCACAGTCTTGTGACGGCCTTGAGGAAAACGCTTGAGGATTACTACCCGGATAAAAGCCTGGCTTTGGGAGGCACCTTCCTCATCCAGAAAGGGAAAGCTAAAATCCACATTATGGTAAAAGTTGGACGTGAGACAGAGTACAATTTATCACTATTATTACACGTATTTATGCCCCCCCCCCCTCCTTGTCTCCTCATGGATAGCCCAGAGAGTTCTCAGCCTGCCCCCTCCACACCACTGATGAAGTCAACAATTGGCTGAAGCACTTTGAGGTCAGCGCCCCCTTCATCTGTCAGACAGTGCTGGTGTCCAAAGACCCCGTAAGTAAACACGGTGTCGATGAGCTGACGATTTCAACCGTTGTCTGGGGAAGGTGATTTATTTCTTTCGTTTCCAGGGTTTGGACCTGCGTGTCGAGCACACCCACGGATTCAGCCGCCACGGAGAAGGCGGCCACTACTACACGGACACAACGCCTGACACCGTGGAGTACCTGGGCTACTTCATGCCGGCAGAGTTCGTGTACCGCATCGACAGACCCAAAGAGACCCACGGAATCGGACGAGACTGAAGCCGGAATCCAATGAAGGAATGAATCGCGCTTACAGCAGAGCGTTACGATCATCTAAACGCATCATGTTATGTGTTTTAGAATTGTTCGTCTGCACATTGTATGACATAAAGTATGTATGAAAATAAAGAGAGATTGGATCAAAATACTTGCAGATCTTATTCAATCATACTTCCATTATTGACTGAACCAATTGAGAGAACAGACGTGAGTTGATTTTTCATATTACCTGGTGATTGAAACATTACAAACACACAACACTCCATCTCCAGATATAATTGTGAATGGGTCTGATATGCACTATCATGAACAATGTCTTGGATCTGTCCAGAATGACATTTACGGATTCAAAAATCACAACCGCCACAAAAAATAATTTAAAGTGGAAATGGGGTCAAAGGAGACTTGGATCTGCTTCAACAAGGAAACGATTTGATTATATCAATGCGAATGATGAATAATAATGATCAATGAAGAAAGTTGCCAGAAATCTTTTTCTACTTCCGTTTTCGACTGCTGTGATCCAAAGAACAGATATGATTTGTTTTTTCCATTTAAACCAGTTGATGAGACGTACAAACACATAAAAGCGTAAAAGCCGCAGAATAAGGTACTAAATGTTGTGAAGCAGTCAAACTAATTGAATATCAATCAAATATATTTAATTTACACCCACATGTTTAATGCAGCATGCAGCATTTATATCGTTATTGGATTTCACATGTAAATAATTCCCTTACTCTCATATTAACTTCCTGAACTGAATTACTTCAAGGATTAAACATAAACGCAAGCAGCAGAGCATGGAAAGACTGTAAGAGAATGAATGAATGATTTGGATGACATGTACTCTTTGGTTCAAATATAAATTGGACGGGACTGCCGGACTCTCCACTTTTCACTTATGGCGCAACGATGACAGAGCGCTATATAAGACCAACAGATTATTGTTACAGCTCTTGTTACACACGGGGCGGCAGTGGCTCAGTGGGTTGGGCCTCGGGCTGGGAAGTGGAGGGTCTACTGGTTCAAGTCCCAGCTCAGACGAAATATGGAGTGTGTGTTGGTGGCGCGTTCACCCTATGCCCTCTCCGTTCATGTTACAGGGCCCCTACATGTATGCATGTCATGTGCGTGGATGGTTAAAGGGGCCCAATAGCAGTGAATGACATCTGTGTGTGTGTGCAGTGATTGCGTATCTACATATATGACAATGAAGGTGTTCAATCTTTAATATGAACTTTGAGCACATGAGCAATTACCTGGAATCTAATACCTTTCCTAACAGCCTTCAAGCCCATCCTGTGCTTTATCTCAGCTTTGGAGAAATAAATATTAACGAAAGGAAAGTGACGACAAAAGACGAGATGTCCTATTTGTTGGTGTTCCTGTCCAGGTCGTAGAAGTGAGAGCCAAAAAGAGGACCGGAAACCACAGTCTCTGTGCCTGCCCCTAAACTGCTCTGTCTGCTACTCTGGACTGACTCCCTGGTAGTGAACGTTAAACCTGTTTTTGAACTCCCGCTCAAACCGCCTCGCATTTGGGTTCTTACCTGCCTTAGGCCTGACAGGCCTTGAAGATTGGCATTTCTAAGATAATGTTATATCTCTACTTCCTGAATGGCTGGTTCTTCCAGATTCCCAAGCGTGGTGTTGTTTGCTCTGCCTGTGTTTTGTTCTGCGTTACTAAAGTTCTGTTATTTAAATAAGTAAATAATAATATAATATCGACTGATATTTTCACACTTGCCTGTCCAACATCTGCATAGCACTACTACAGTCTTAACTGTGTTAGCTTCTCATCTAATTATATGTTAATGTTTTATGTTAATATTATTATGTAATGTTGGTACTGCAGTGGTAACATTTATAATGATGTTATAAATGTTACCACTGTTGCATTTTAATCAGAATGCGTCTCTTTTTACATCAATAGGCGCATTAATAATGAAGATAATTTTTTTTTTTTTTGCCTCAAATACATTATGCCCGATCACAATCTCTGACAGTGGACACAGTATGAAATCCCTCGATGAATCCACAGCTCCCTGAAACACTCAAAGTTGCCTCCTGTCACTTCTATGTGATTGAATGTCCACTATATATAAATAACAATAATTATGGATTACACATCTCCCAAATACTGACAAATATTAGGCAGTGGCAAAATGAAAATAAAGAGAGACTGGATCAAAAGACCTTGCAGATCTTATTCAATGATCTTCCATTATTGAATAAAGTCAGGAACATATTTTACATTTTAACATTGAAAACTCCATTTACTGATTCAAAAATCAGTTAAATATCAAAAATCATAAATGTATGTAACGTGCAAATATTATGTCACCACCACAAAAAATAATTGAATGTGGAAATTGGGTCAAAGGAGACTTGGATCTGTTTCAACAAGGAAACGATTTCATGACATCAATGCAAATGATGAATAATAATGATCAAAGAAGAAAGTCACCAGAAATGGAAATAAGCATCTCTCTCTACTTCAGTTTTCGACTGCTGTGATCCAAAGGACAGATATGATTTTTTTTTTCATTTAAACCAGTTGATGAGACGTGCAGTGCAGACATAGTAAGTTCATTAGTACGTTTGCTTAAATTCCTGAACTGAATGACTTCAAAGATTAAACATAAACGCAAGCGGCAGAGGATGGAAAGACTGTAAGGGAATGAACTATCTTGATGACATGTACTCTTTGGTTCAAATATAGATTGGACGGGACTGCCGGTCTCTCCACTTTTTACTTATAGCGCAACAATGACAGAGTACCACAAAACCGAGAAGGTTCAGCTGCACGCCCCAGATCTGGAGGAGCTGCGTGGTGGTAAAGATTTTATATTCCATAATGGCACGGCTCAATAAATATGATGTTTATAAAAATAGTCCTATGAGATACTTGTTGCAGTTCTGCAGGCAGGACTGAAAAACAACTTTGCTGAGGTCCAGGTGAGCGTTGTGGACTGCCCAGATCTCACCCAAGATCCCTACCAGTTTCCTGCCAAAGGTAAATTCATGCACGTCGTGCAGAAGGCACACACACACACACACACACACGCACACACACACACACATCCTTGCTATGCATGAAAAGACTTCAAGCACCCATTTGTATGCTTTTCTTGAGAAATGTAATTTTGCGTTGTCCTTCTACAACCTCAATAAAAATACCTTTTTGTGGACACAATCTAACATGAGTTGAGAATCACCATATTCTGTTTCAGCTGTCGTGGAGTGAGGCTTGTACACCGCTCCATCTCTGAGACAAATAGTGCGCTTTTGATGCCACTGCCAAAATCGGCATGTAATGTTAACTATGACCTTCTCTGCTCAAGACTTTTGATGGGCTGTATCGTCTTAGGGGCCTGAAATGTATGGCCCGCTAATTGTTTTTGCAAATGTATTATGCACGGTGGCGTAGTGGTTAGCGGCGTCGCCTCGCAGTAAGAAGGTGCCGGGATTTAAGTCCTATCTGTGCGTAGTTTGAATGTTCTCCCCGTGTCCACCTGGGTTCTCCGGGAACGGTCTGCCCTCATCACCAGTGCATTTTTGATGCAGCCACATTTGCCTCACGGTTGTCTTTGTCACCTTTGCAGGCTTGTGCGGAAGCCCCCGCATCACTGATATTGGTGGTGTGCAGAACTTGCTCTCTTCGGTTAAAATAAACAAGGTGACTTGAACAAAGTTATTCAAAGACATTCAGCAATAATTGGCAGTGAATGGTAATTATTAGTTTAGTACATCCTCCTCCCAGGAATATGACATGAACGTCATATCGAAGCAGCTGGAGCTGCCAGGCGCCTTCATACTCGGTGCAACAAGGGGTCCCGGCAATATTCTTGGATTTAATGCAGAGGTAAAATCATTACACCATCACTACAATATCTTAACTTAGGACAATTCACAGCTGTTAATGCACGACTAGTCCTTTTCTCTAGTGTAAAAGCCACTCACCAGGTTGAATGGGTCATTAAAATATCAGCGAAAAACCGATCAACTCTAGAACCAGTAAAGTCTCATGTCAGTTTTAACTTTAACTGATGTGGTCCACAGGTGATTACTCTGATACTGACCGAGCTGGAGGGAAAGCCTGCAGTGAACAGCAGCCACTACACCTGCATCGGTCCGGACGGAAAATGCCAGCAAGGAAAATACAGCGACAAAACCTCTGATTGTAAAATCGGACCGTTGGGCAATCTGTATGCATGCGAAGGGAAGCCTGGAAAGGTAATCTGAAAAGAAATACACGCAATAGGGGTTCCTTCAAAAATGCATTGTCATGATAGCTCTTGCTTAAAAAAACAAAACCAAAAACCTATCTCTTGTTGAACTTTGAGCACATGAGCAATTACCTGGAATTGAATACCTTTGCTAACAGCCTTCAGGCCCGTTCCATGATTTATCTCAGCAGTGGAGAAATCAATATTAGCTAAAGGAAAGTGACTACATGAGAAGAGATGTCCTCATCTTTGGTGTTCCTCTCCAGGTCGTAGAAGTGAGAGCCAAAAAGAGGACCGGAAACCACAGTCTTGTGACGGCCTTGAGGAAAACTCTTCGAGAGTCCTATCCAGATAAAAGCCTGGCTTTGGGAGGCACCTTCCTCATCCAGAAAGGGAAAGCTAAAGTTCACCTCATGGTAAATGTTGGACGTGACGCAGAGTACAATTTATCACTGTCTCTTACTCGTATTTATGCCCCCTTGTCTGCTCATGGATAGCCCAGAGAGGTAGCGCCATGCCCCGTCAAAACTCCGGATAAAGCCAACGATTATCTCAGGATCTTTGAAGTCAACGCTCCACTCATCTGCCCAACTGTGCTGGTGTCCAAAGACCCTGTAAGTAAACACAATGTCTGCTCATTTTTTAAACAGCGAAGTGGTTTTATTAATTTTTTAAAATGTTTTCAGGACATAGATCTGCGTGTCGAGCACACCCACTGCTTCAGCCGCCACGGAGAAGGCGGCCACTACCACATAGACACCACACCGGACACCGTGGAGTACCTGGGCTACTTCATGCCTGCAGAGTTTGTGTACCGCATCGACGAGCCTACAGAGACCCATGCCATCAATAATAAATCAATCATAAAGGATTAATTCATGCTCATAGCAGCGCATCTCATGGTCATCGAAACGCATCACAACATGCATTTAGAAATGGTTCCTTGCAGATTGCAGTGCTAAATCTTACAGGAATAAATGTTTGAAAATGAACATGAGTTTGTGTACTTTATGACATTCATTCATTGCCTACGTAAAACTTATTACCTTTCAGGAATACATTAAATCCATGGAATGACTCTTAATTTGCATTTTCTGCATTATAGATTGATGACAGTGCCATATCTCAGTCACCAAATAAATAATGATCTCCTCCAAATATATAGTGTAAGTTCTCTGCCCCTGATAATGCTCTGGAGCATCATAAGTTATCCATGCTTTGGTATGTTCATTGTATTTCACCTATCGATATACCAGGCTTGCAAGTGGATGACCATGTGCATCACACTTCACAGTAAAGTTTTCTTTATTTAAAAAAAGGTGGGCAAACTTTTGTTTTAAGCTTTATTATTTATATATGTAGTTTAATTTCATGAATTCTTGTCCTGAAACTATTTTCACTGGAATTTGTTTTTGGTCTTAGACTTTAATCGAAATTAAGAAAAAATAAATAAATCATTGAATAAAAGAAAAAAAAGGAAAATGGGGAAAAACACAGAGATGACAAAACTGAGAATGAAAAAAGCTTCTTAAACAGGCTTTGATACCCCAAGTTGCAACCCTCCGTAAAAGTTTAGCAAAATAAACTTTTTTTTTTAGAAAATTATCTTGGAAACAAACAAATGTGGATGATCCTTTCCAAAATCAATTTAGAATAGATAATGCAACTAAATTTTCATTTTCAATTTGACTAGTTTCTCCACGTCTACCTAAAAATGAAGATTCGGATTAATCTGTGGTAACTGAAAAATATAGTACCGCCCCTGCCTCATTATAAACAAACTGTGTGTGTGTCTCATTTTAAATGCCCCCCCCCCAAAGAATTGGGCAACATTTACTGTATCTACTATAAAAGGTATTATGAATTTTGAATTATGATTTATGAAGCGATTTGATTCCATTCACTAAAGTAAAAGGCAACTATTCAAACGTTTGAGTTAAGTTTTATAACAATAATAATATAAAACGAATAAAAATTAAATGCATTATTAAATGTCTTCTAAAAAGTGCAGATACAGCGACCTCGTCTGACTAAAATAGGTATTACAACATTTCCCATAATGCTGCTGCACCAGCCCGGAAGTAAGGTGTTTATTGACAATATGGCTGCGCTACTGGCATTACATTTGGACAAAATTCTAATCTAGTACTTACTGGGATTGAATTAATGACAAGCCTTTTTTTTTTTTAACCTCAGAAGTTTATGGATCAGATGAAGTTGAATGAAGGGACCCGCGAATTCACGACATGGTGTCTGTGAGTTGAGGAAACGCTCAGAAAGCCGTCATGTCGTTTTTCAAGAGGAAAGGTAAGGAAACACCTCCTGAAGGCTGGCGCGTCGACGGCAGTCCGCCGCAAACCGGGCCCGGCAAAGCGCAGCGTCGCCCCGGATTAGATGAACCGAATGGAGTCGAGACATCGAATGAACCAAAGGCAAAATCCGCCTTTCTCCCGTGGGGCTGCACTCTGCAGTGATGGAGTTAGCTTAGCGTTAGCCGCTCATTCCTCCCGGCTAATAAACCACTATTAGCCTGGGTCGCAATAAATCTACGGCACTCAACAGGACAACTCTTAAACACGTGAATATGTGTTGAATAAAAGAGTGTTTTTTTAAACTCCAATTCTGCGGCGTTATCTGTAATAGCCGTATTTTGACAGAAGTGACGAACGATTCTATCAGTTAGCTTTACTTTTTGCTCCCTCAGCTAGGAAGAAACTTATAAATAAAATAAAGGAGACCTCATATCGTTGCATCTGTATCCTAATTCGTCACAAATGGCGAGCGACAGCTCTAACCTGCATTAAGAAATGTTTGACTGCCTAGCATGTTGCTAACGTTAATAAACCTGTTTAAGATCAAGGATCTGATTGAATTGGATTGAAGTGTTTTAGCTGATCAAGCGACGTGTCACTGGATAGTGTGCGTTATAAGTATGTTATTCCATCTGTAACAGCTCATCCAGGTGTAATAACTCCCCCCCCCCCCCCCTTCGTGGATATGATGCTCATGTAAACAGTTTACACCACAATCAATATGTCTCTAAATCGGTTACAAAAAAATCTGAACGTTTGGTATTTGTCATTTTTATCGCATGAGATCACAGCCATTTTCACTAGTTGTAGATAGTTATATCACGATAAGAGTTCAGGATGTAACAGGGCATAGTAAATTAAATAGTCTAAACCACCCCCACCCCCCCTTATTCATCATGTTTTCTTTGATTTATCATTCATTTTTTCCTTAAAAAAAAACAAATAAATCAGTTTTGTTCATTTGTCCTTCAGGAAGTTAAACATTGCTAAACGTTTGTCCTTGAGACAAACTGCTGCGTTGTTGAGCACTGCTTGAAGAGAACTCATTCACAGGCATGGGTCCTCATGCCGTCCATGAGAAAACCTGTCAGAGTCCTTGCACAGTAGGGATGTCTGATAATAATGATAATAATAATGGGCGGTGAGGCACCGAGACTCTGTCGGAGTCAGATTTACAAAGGATTATGTTTCTCATATCTCATTTCAGCTTTCTTTACACACACATACTTGTTTAGCCAAGCAAGAATGTTAAACTCATAGCTGCCGAGATAGAGAGAGAGAGAGAGAGGGAGAGAGAGAGAGAGAGCGCCTATTTGCTCTGAACTCTGTGTTCTTAATTTGCCATTGCAATGCCACAATTCATGCACAGTTGTAGCGTACAACAGTGTGTGTGGGATTGCGCAACCTGAGGTGCGGCAGCGCCCGGCAGCGCCGCTCCTCGCATCTCCCGCTTGCATTTGAACAGGAAATATGCAGATTCGGTGTTTTTAATTACTAAACAGCGATTTTTATTTTATTAAAGGATTACAGAAATTTACCGATCAGACAAATTGTACAACAAATATGATTTATTTTATCATTGTTTTGATCGATGATCAAGGTGAGGCATCCTGTGCGTCACATTTTTTGTTCGGCACCTCGAGATGAAAGCGACGGCGGCGCTTTAATCAAAGAGCTGCTGCGTTCAGGCTTTGTTTTAAAATCTCTCTCGCATCTTTCTGCCCACAGCCAAGAGCAAAGAGCCCGAGAGAGTGAACGATGCTAAAGTCAGTCGAGGTGAGCTCTTCATCATCATCATCATCATCATCATCATCTCTATGAGGTTCTGAATGACGGTCTGGTTTCCGTGAAACTTGATTTGAATAATGCCTTGGGAAATATTTCATATATCACAATTTTTTTAATTTTTTATTCTTCCTCTCCCAGCTCCAGCCAGCCCCCGCTCTCCATCCCAAGCAGCCAGGAACCACCATGCCATCCTGGACGCTGCCGGGCCCAGCCATGTGGCCATCAGCGCCATCTCTGCAAACATGGACTCCTTCGCCTGTGGTCGCACCGCCATCCTCAAGAAACAGCCCAGTCACATGGAGGCGGCGCACTTTGGAGATCTTGGTACAGAGTCTGTACTTGTGTATTAATATCTCTCTCTCTCTATATATACATATTTAAATATAAAACATCCCAGCTGGTTCCTTTGATGCAATACTCATAAATAATGAACGCAAACGCGATAGGGCGACAGAATGTCTTTGCTTCAGTAGAAAATCGGACCATAAATCTCTTTAAATCGTTGGCGTTCGTTCCCTCTCATGCTCGAAAATGAGATTATTGGCACGCGCGTCAAAGCACCAGGATAAGACGCGTGTGAATGGGCGTTAAGTGGCTGATCGTCAACGGCGACAGAAACCGTACAAGCCTGTTGACTCTTGCAGAAGTCAAAGGAATGAGGTTAGAGGACTGACTAAAGCGTGGGATTTGGTCATGTGACTTCACACCGGCATAAGATATGAGGCTTCTCGACTTTCTGGAGACGGACGCCTCGCTGGTTCCTGTGTTAGTGTGATCGTCAGGAATCTGAGCAGGCCGACTTAGAACGTTTTTTTTTTCCTTTTTCTTTGTTTGCAAAAGGTCAAACGCATTCCAGGAAGCGTCGTCTCCCACACGTCAGTCGACCCGCCATAGCTTTGATTCATTATCAGAATTCCTAAGCTCCCTGTTGTGTTTAGAAGCTGCCAGAGGTCGTTATGCCGACCAACTCGCACGCACAGGAATGACGAACGCTCAATCTGCTACCCTGGGATTCTGAAACGTTTGCCGGGGTGTTAAATCATCTGTGAAATTGCGTTTTATTTTCTAAAGCAGCCGTCAGACTCGTAAGACTCGGTGAAGGCCCCGAATATTTGGCTCAGCCACTAATCGAAGTGTTTGTTTGATCGCTCCAGGTCATTCCAGCGTGAATTATCAGCCCCCAGAAACCCGATCCCGGCTGTCCAAGACGGTGGATCATGTCCTCCAGGACAACGTGGCGATACCCCATTATATGCATTTCATGGAACGACGGGGCGCCGACCACTTTGTTCGCTTCTGGTTGGAGGCTGAGAGGTTCCGCTCCACCAGCTGGTCTCGGGTCAGAGCTCACAGTCTTAACTCCGTCAAGCACAGCGCGTTGGCCGAGCCCGTCTCGTCCTCCCAGGACGGCCCGGCGCTCCGGGACGTCTCCCAGTACGCGACCAGAGCCCTCAGTGAGGAGGGTAGCAGCGAAGACCCCGCGGCGCCGTGCGAACAGTGGGACCCCTCCGGCGTAGAAACGGGCCCGAGACCCGGCACCCCCAGCAGCCGGACGCCCTCCAGGACCGGGACGCCCAACCAGATGCCGCCGAACAGCACCATGCGGGACCTGTCCGACGCGCTCATGAAAAGTGAGTCGCGTCTCTCAGGATGTTCACAGTCCAGAAAGCAATGCAGCCTCACAGGCAGCGCGGTTAGCGGGAGCTAGCGCAGCCAGTGTCTCCCTTCAGCCGGTCCCAAGCCCGGATAAATGCAGCGGGAATGGCAGCCGGTGTAAGGCTGCCAAAATGAACCTGGGATGGGAAAGTTCACAATCTATAAGGCAAAGGATTGTAAATTCTTATCACGTTTGGTGGGGATTTGGTGAATGTCGTGGCTGTAAATCTTTATCTAGAAAATGCTGCGCCATCAGTAGACAAGTTGGTGCGAATCGTCTTGTCTCGTCTTGTTCAGGTCTAGAAAAGGACGCGGTTTCGATCTTCACCAAGTTCATCTCTCCGGACGCGGCGAGGCCGATCCCCGTCACGGAGCCGATCAGGAACGACATCGTCGGTGAGACGCGGCTGTCGCTGATGCGTCATCCGTCATCGGGTCCGTCGTTTAACTGAGGCCTTTCCTTTAGCTAAGATATGCGGAGAGGACGGCATGGTGGACCCGAACTGCTTCGTCATCGCCCAGTCGGTAGTCTTCATCGTCCTGGAGCAGCAGTGAGTTTCTGTGCTTGTGTTCCAGAGGAGCTGCTCCTCAGGGCGGTTTCCCTTCTCACCCCTTTGCTCTTTTATTTCAAGGCACTTTAATGAATTCCTACGGAGCCATCATTTCTGTAAATACCAGATCGAGGTGTTGACCAGCGGCTCGGTGTTCCTGGCCGACATCTTGTTCTGCGAGTCGGCTCTGTTCTACTTCTCTGAGGTGAGTGCGTCACAAACGCATGCTTGTTTTACGCCGTCGTCTAGAAGCTGCAGTAAATCTGAAGCCACGGGCTTCCGGAAATGGGCTTTCAGTTGATTTGTTCCCCCCCCCCCCCCTCGACTCGCGTCTCCGTCTTTGCAGTACATGGAGAAGGAGGAGGCGATGAATGTTTTGCAGTTCTGGTTGGCAGCAGATAACTTCCAGAACCAGCTCGCGGCTAAAAAGGGCCAGTATGATGGCCAGGAGGCCCAAAATGACGCCATGATCCTCTATGACAAGTAGGCGACTCAGCGTTTTGGGGTTTACCCGAAAGGGCAGTTTGATCAATGATATGGTTTCCCTTTTTTACACGGCCCGGGTTTCTCATCGCTACCGGCGTTGTTCGTGTTAAATGATTCCTCTCAGTCCAATAGGAGTCTATTTATTAGTTAGCTTGAACATCATCACGCCTACAGGATCCCATAATGGACAAAAGAGTTAAAAAGAAACAGGAAGTTAAGAGCCAAAGAACAAACAACCAAAAGGTGTTCATCGCTCCACTTCCTGTCCAGGTATTTCTCACTCCAGGCCACCAACCCTCTGGGCTTCGGCGACTCCGTACGGATGGAGATCGAGTCGAATATCTGCCGCGAGGGGGGGCCGCTTCCCAACTGTTTCACCACTCCACTCAGACAGGCGTGGACCACCATGGAGAAGGTCAGGCTCTCCATTGGCTGCAGATCAACAAGCGCGTCGTTTTTACGAGGGCCTTTTATTTATGTTCTCTTACTATGTAGAGAAATCGTCCGTAAAATTAGAAATCCAGTCTTAAAGCGTTTAATTAGATGCTTTCTGAATCCTCGGCTTCATCTGTCTCCTTGACTACGACCCAACCCCCCCGAAGGTTCGTGTTCTTCATTCTGTAAGTCATTGTGAAAGCGTCTTTTCTACGCAACCTGCCTTTAGTCAGTGAAATGAAAGCGTAACGCCGTTTGCCTTCACACATAAAGGTCAGTCACAAAAACCTTTTGCATCTCGCGGCCGGATAAAAAGATCAGGGCGCTCGTTATTCCGCTAACGGCGCGCTTTGCCGTTTGTTCAGGTCTACATGCCTGGCTTCCTGTCCAGCAACCTTTACTACAAATACCTGAGCGACCTCATCAACTCGGTGCGCGCTGACGATTTCGTGAATGCCAGCGCTCTGGGTCAGGGCGTGGCCGGCGAGAACAACCGGCCGAGTTCAAATGCCAGCGATGGCTCCCAGACGCAGGTGAGCCACAGCTCGAACCTACATCCTCAGCCCCCCCCCCCGGGACGTTCCTCTGCATGCTGGCATTTAGACCTGCTCCACCAGGGGGCGGTGAACCCCACTGCTACCTATAATCTACCAAATATTCATCTCGTGGTTTCTTCATTACAGCAAAGTGCCAAAAAGGCGGCGATCAAGATCCTGAAGAACTTTGACGAGGCGATCACGGTGGACGTCTCCAGCCTGGACCCCGAGTCCTTGTACCAGCGGCCGTATGCGGGGTGAGATTTGTGCGTTTGAAAAAGTCGAGATTACGGAAATCCCTGCGCTACGCATTGAAATGAGCGTAATCGTTTTAGAACAACCGGCGCGCTTTTAAAAACGCTCGCCGCCGTTTGGATTCGATGCCGACGCCCTCTCAAAGTGTTTTCTGCGCTGCGAAAAGTCCCGTCCAAAGATAATTCATGTCTACCTGCCGGATCCCGTCCAATGGAAGTAGGACAAAGACACGCAGAAGACACAGAGTGGCATTCGCTGTCTTCATCCCTGCTGTCTCCTCTTGTCTGCGCAGGAAGATGACGTTTGGGAAGGTCAATGAGATGGGCCAGTTCATCAGGGAGGCAGAACCAGAACCGGACGTGAAGAAATCCAAAGGCATGATGCGCTCCTCTCTCTCTCTCTCTCTCTCTCTCTCTCTCACTCTCTCAGGCTCTTAAAACGACCGATACATCAAATATTTTCCCACAGGAGCGATTTCTCCTGGAATATTTTACACAACGTCATTAATTTGTTCAGATTCGTTTAGGATCTGTGCGTCTAACCCCCCCCGCCCCCCCTTGTGTCGTTTAGGTTCCATGTTTTCACAAGCCATGAAGAAATGGGTTCAGGGCAACACCGATGAGGTGAAGGACGCGAGATATGAAATGCTGATAAATGATTGAGGGTGTTCAGACCACGATGTCTGATTCATCAAAGGGACGCCCTTAAAGGTTCTGCTTTGATCTTTGTCATCCAGGCCCAGGAGGAGATGGCGTGGCAGATCGCCAAGATGATCGTCAACGATGTCGTTCACCAGTCGAACCACAACAGCCCCGTCAAGCCCACCAAGGTACCGGACATCCCCGACGCCTGCTTCCTGCCTCAAAGGTGGGAGGGGCCTACAGCTGTTCTGCTTTCTGTCTGCAGTTATGACCCCCAATGAAGAACAAAAGCCAGTGACAAACGCAGCGTTCACTTTACAACGACCTGAAGTGAAGTGAAGCGAACAATGAGTTTCATCGTCTTCACCATCGTCATCATCGTCATACTGAGGGACATGCGGCGTGTGCGATCACAGATCCACGGCGGATCACCAAGCATTCGACGTGTGTGTGTGTGTGTGTGTGTGTGTGTGTGTTAGCTTGGGTGAGGGATTGCTAATGAATGAAAAAGGTCAAGCGCACCACCTTCCGCTCTTCCAACGCCACGACGCAGTAACGGTACGTGTGCGGTTGACCAAAGCAACGCCGGATTTCTTGCATCGGATCGGAGGAAATCATCGCCGAAGGAGGAAACGTTCAACGCGATGCCAGACGGAAGCCCGCAAGGCGAGGCAGCGCGTCAGTCAGTCGCTGCAGCCATATTGGATTAGCGTCACTCCCTGCTGAAGCGCCTCCACGCATCTTTTATAATCATTCCTTGTTTTTTTTTATTTTATTTGGAAATCTCTGACGAGTTAGCATCCTAAGGCTCAAAGCAGATGAAAGTTAGCATTGTACAGTTTTTTTTGCATACACTTGGACTGGTTTTGTCTCCCCTGAACTGTCCTACCTTGGCGTTTTAAGTACTGTAGAGCTTCTGGGAATGCAGCGGTTAATCGCACACTGGTTCGCTTCCTCCATGAACCTCCCCAGCACCTTTTCAGAATGTAGAAAACGTAAATAGTCCCGAATGAACTGAAGTGCTCCAATTGTGTTGGGAAAACTCCAAACTTCATGTTCTAAATGTTCTATGTATATATAAATATGTCGATTTCTGGTTTACCCCATAGTATTAATGTTAGTCCTTTTTTTAAATGGTGATTGAGTTTCCTTTTTTAATGCATCGCTGAGTCAAATCAGTGATGACTGAACTATTAAACTGGGATGTATGTTTAGTGAATGAAATATTTTTTTATTTTTTTGTGTGAGCCCAACCATGATGAGAAGAACCAGAAAAAAAACACTTGGTACTATGTACCACTATTGTTTTCTGACAGTTATGTGTACTTAATCTATAATATATTTAAATTGTGTTTTGATTTAAATACGTATATTATGAAATCTTTTTTGTCTGCTCTAAATTCTATTTATTTATTTTGGTACAAAATTTATTTTTACTGTTAACGCTGATCATTTTTAAAGAACAACAACAAAAAAAAGTTAAAGACTGTTATTATAACGTCTGGCCAGGAGGGGGCGATGTTGACATGAAATAATGTCACACGTGTGACGATCACAGATCCACGAATTGCTAAATACGTTCATTTTAACAACCAGAATAAACTACATTAGACTACACTTAATTTGATTTGTCACTTTGATGACGATGCAGAATATCAGTTCTATAAATACGCTTTGCATTCTCAAAAAACTGGATTTAAACTGATTCAGTTTTATTCTCTGTCGTCATTACAAAGGCTCATTAGCATAATGCCAGCCCACACGCACGTGCTGAGGCAACGCCCACCTTAACAACAACGGACAGTCCTTGTCCTGCTCTGATTGGCTGAGATGTTCAATAACAGCGATATGTTTGTGAATCGATCCGACGCAAAAGGCCAAGCCGGAAGTACAGCAGTAGTAGTTTGTGAATCGATCCATACAAGGAATCGCTCCACTTGGGAATGTTTTGTATTATTTTTATTGCGGAGAATTTCCATTTTCGAAGGATTAAAATAATCTTACTGACCAATGCAAATAGGTTTATTTTATTTTAAAAAACTGTGTCGACATATTGCAAATGTCAACGCACAAAACACAAACGAAGTCCAAGTTGAATTCTGAACCGCACCTGTGCCCCGCAGCCTGTTCTGTCAAGCTGAAGGGAAGCACGATACCGGAAATGTGTTTATGTCCCTTCAAAATAAAGGTAATGCCAAACAAAGACGAGATTCCTGAGCAACGCCTTCAAGTAAAACGCGTTTCCAGTCAACCCGTTATCTAACAGGCCCAAACCTTTATTTTTTTTTTTTACTGTTGTCAAATTTATAAATAAGTGCTCTTTAGTTGAAACCACTAAAGTTGTGGCTCAGTCCATTGGATTCTGATTCCATGAGTTTATTATCCTCGTCTAATCAGGGACGCTTGATGTGGAATCTTGAAGACATTTCCTTTATGGATTATTCTAAAGAGTGATTTAATGAGGGAACACTTGTTTAAGTCAACACACGCATTTGTTCACAAAATAAACGTTGCCGATGATGAATCTGAAGCGAATGAAATAACTCAATGAATGAATGAAAGAATTACATACATTTTTCATCTTCATTAATATCACGGAGAATAGTTGCCGGGGCCGACCAGAATAACGAGAAGCCACCAGATTTTACTTTGAAAATCCCTCCAGGAAGTAGTTTATGTAACCATTTACAGCTTAACGTCGTCCAGACACGCTGAAACTGAAGCGCGCTTCGGTCTTCATTGAGACGGGTCAGGCGTCTTGAGAGGAGCGGAACCGACCGGTGGCTCCAGACGCGTCCCCGGAGGCGGATCCGATCCAGGCGGCTCCATCAGCTCCACTTCCTCTGCCGTGCCAATTACGCATCCACTTCTGGGTGTGACGAACATCTCGTGTCAGATTTGGGCATTTCTCCGCGCAGGCCGAGTGGAGGCGTGGATGACTTGACTTTATCGGACCGCCATCGCTCCTCCTGCCGCTGATGTGTTCTGGACGGTTTTCTCAGGGTTCCGTGCACGCGGGTCCAGATGTTCTGGACGCGCACTTTCAGTCTGCGTGCGCGGCGGGCGGAAGGGGGTGGGGGAGTGTGTGTGTCCTCTGATTTGTTTGCTGATGTAGTGCGGCTCAGCGGCCGAAGTTGAAGTCTTGTTGTGAGGCGTGAGCTCCAAATGCATTCACTCCTGGGCCGGGAGAAGAAAGAAGAAGAAGAGGAAGAGGAAGAAGGAGCCGGGTTCGGGATCGAACTGGGTCTGTCTCCGGGCTTCCTGCCCCACGCTGCCACCATGTTCAGCTGCGTGGGCTGCTTCTGGGTGCTCCTCTCCTCCGCCCTGGTCGCCGTCTGCAGCTTCAGCTTCATCTCTCCAGCCTGGATTGTGAAGGACCAGCTGAGGAACGGCAATCATCCTCATCCTCATCCTCCTCCTCCTCCTCCTCATCAGCACCACCACAACAAGGACTCCGTCAGCTTCGGCTTGCTGTGGCACTGCTCCGAGTCTCTGGATCACATGTTCCGATGCTACACCTTCGGGGGACTCGGCAAATTCGCAGAGATCCCCTCCAGCTCCTGGCAGGTACAGTTTCCCCCACACGCGCGGGGATGCGGGAAGGGATGCGGGACGGGACGCGGGAAGGGATGCGGGGAGGGATGCGGGAAGAGATGCGGGAAGGGACGCGGGAAGGGACGCGGGAAGGGATGCGGGGAGGGATGCGGGAAGAGATGCGGGAAGGGACGCGGGACGGGATGCGGGATGCGGGACGGGATGCGGGACGGGATGCGGGGAGGAATGCGGGACGGGATGCGGGAAGGGATGCGGGACGGGATGCGGGACGGGACGCGGGGAAGGACGCGGGGAGGGACGCGGGAAGGGACGCGGGACGGGATGCGGGAACGGATGCGGGAAGGGAATGGGGGGGTTTATGGGTGGCCGGGGAAGTAACTTCGACTGTCCTGAAGGGGGAGCGTCACAAATCAACGCAACTTACTCCGGATTTAATCGAACAAGTTGATCATTTGTCCTTTTAAATCTCGATTTAAATGTTGAAATTTGAAAGATGCTTTTGACTTCACTCGCATTGATGGGATTCTGTTGACACGCACGCACGCACGCACGCACGCACACACACACACACACACACACACAGTGATGTTGAATGTTTGGGCTTTGACTGCAGGTTTTATGGACTTTAAAGCTTTTAGAGCAAACAGCTGCTCGAATAGAGGACCGGAGTCAGGGGCGAGTTCTACTCATGAAAGTTGTGGGCAGTGGGGGGGGGGGTCGTCCCAAGCTCTAGGGCCCCCCCCCCCAGGCAACGGAACCCACCCTCATCTCCTCTCAATCTATGCCATCCACGCTTCCCGGACTCCAGACGTGATTTCCCGGCATCAACCGCCGCGTGTCTTTAACGACCGAGTCGATTAGCGGCTCTCCCTTTATGCTCCGGGGCTTCACCTCCACTCGATCAGTGAGTGGTGCTGATGGAGTGACTCCGCCCCAGCGCCCTCCCCCCCCCCCCACAGCCATTAATAAAGGTGAAAGGGTCGTTAAGTTTTCAGCAGAGCCACTTTATTTCTGCGCCACTCCTCCCTCACGTGCGCGCAATTATGCTGATGCCGCTCATTTGCATATCAACAAGCCGCACATGGAAACGCAAACCTCTGTCGTGTGATATTTCCGTGCCGGTGTGTGTGTCTGTGTGTGTGTGTGTGTGATTGGCTTCCATTGAAATCCTCTGACACGTGAGACAAAACGCCGCCCATGCCGTCTCTCCGACATGCCAGACAGATGAATCCTGGGCGTGGCCGGAGACGTTTCCTCGCCTGATGGCCAGCTGGCTACCTGTATGAAGAACGCTTAGCGATGCTCCGAATGTCGATTCGCCGCTCCGTGAGCTCGAGCTCGTAGATGAATCGCTCACTGAATAAATTCCACGTCTGATTGTTCCGTCTGGCTCCGACTTGGCTTTTGTGTTTGCCCCCCCCCCCTTTCATTAACATCCAGTTCTCCTGTGTGAAACAGAAAAAGGGACGTGACAGCCGTAGTTTCAGTATATTCTGTCTGTGAGAACATTCTGTGGGGATTTGTTGTTGTTGTTGCCAACTGTGCAATGAAATGATCTCAAAGGGTCTGACTTGTCAGGATGCCGTTCTTTTTATTTCACACTTTGCTGCTTTTAAGTGCTCCAGCCTGTCCAGCGGATCCACGGCCCGTAGTCGCTGCTTGCGTTTCACTCTCTGCAGCGGAGAGCAGGCAATGACCCAAACCGGATGGAGGTGACTCTGAATGTGGAATCAAAGCGTGCCGAGGCTGGAAGTTTGTGTGCTTCCTTGGTAACATAGGCGCAGCTCCCTCTCCATCACAGAGATCTGATGCACCCTCGTTAGTACCGTCCTCGGTCACCTCCATGCAGCCCCTTAATAAAAACACTTTTTTTAAAAATCTTTTTGAAGCCATCCAGAATTTAGATAACTTATTTTGGGATCATTTGAATCGGACGAATCGATCTGTTTGCAGACATTAACTTTGTCTTTGGTGACCTGACTCTCGCAGCAGCACCGAGATGAGTTGAGCTGTCGTGGACGAGCCGGGGACGATGACAGCCGAGTGAAGGCTCCGCTATTAGACATTTTGCTTTAACCAGATGGGACGTGTCCTCCCAAGCGGGGTGTGGACTGAGTGGACGGCACAGAATCAGCACATTGTGTGTTCCACCTGAAAACAAGAATGTTGGACACAAAGTCTGGTCTTTGTCCCTCCGGACAACATGAAGACGCGAAGCGTCCCCTCTCTGAGGTGAAGGTCCAAAATACACTTGTATTCCCTCGGATGTCAATGCGTTTGCCGCGTCTTACTGACGGGCTCAGCAGGCTGGCAGAGGACTGTGGAATGTCCACCGAGCCATTTTCATCTTCTGCTGCAGGTTGGAGTCGCTCCTCGGATTCACTTCCCTCTTCCAGTCTCTCGGTAATGCTAATGGGGAACCTCTGTGGTGAAAGCTATTTGCGTGGAAGTGTGTCTGCCGGTTATAAATGATGTTATAGGCTCTAATGTACATGGTGTGTGTGTGTGTGTGTGTGTGTGTGTGGGGGGGGGGGGGGGGGGCACACACACACACACACAATAAAGGAGGACTTGACTGGCTGCTTTTTCACGCTGACCTCGTTCCGTTTCCGGCGTAACGTGCGACTGCTTCCACACGCAAGTTTGATTAGACAAGAGTGATGTGGCGCGCTGCACGCACGCACGCACGCACGCACACACACACACAAAAACATCTCTCAGTGTGATCAAAAGAGATGGTGTTGTGCTGCACCGTGGCTTCCACGTCGGCGCTGATGCAGTAATTGGAGGTACAGGGAGGGAAAATTAGAAGAGAAACATGTCGATCCGATGAGTTCCCTCAACCGCAGAGTCCTCGACGTTCTGCCAACGTTGACGCCATTAAAGGTCCAAACATCAGGACACACCGAAATATGATCATTTCTGTTCAACAAATAAAATCCAAAAGGTCTTTGTTGTGTTTTATTACAAGAATGAGAACATCAATATGCATTTTTTCTATTTTAATATAACTTTTTTCTGCCAGTTTGCTCACATTCACCAACGTGGTCAGTTCACATGCACACAAAACGTCCACTGGAAGAGAGTGGAGCTTTATATTTAAACCCAAAAACTTCTACCAGCTTCCCAAACCGACTCCTGCAGGTGAGGAGCAGGAGGCAGAGATGAATGTTGTTGTCGGGTGTGAAGTGCCGACTGATTATTATACGGTGTGTGTTCACCCCAAGGCTGCCGTCCGTCTGTCTGCAGGATGGATGACAGGAAGTTTGTATGCAGAGGAGCGGTTTACGATGATGGATTTGGGCCCCATTTGACTGGTGGCTCCTTTTCACTGCACACATCAGGATGTAAAGGCTCGCCTTTATGGAGGAGTAGCCTTCAAAAATGATTTTCTACAGCTACTGGATTTAGTTCCTGCCAACACCCAACGGGAATCGATATGCAGCTGCTTGAGGCTTTGTTGAGAAAGAAAATCCGCCTCACCTGCATTTGTTTTTGCAAAATTATGTGGAAATTCAAGTACAGGCTCTGTTCTTGGCCTTTCCAGCTTTCAGGGATGCTCTGAGATCCGAGTCCAATCCAACGTCAGCTATTTATCGGAGGCTTTGTTAACCCAAAATAAACTCGAATGGCTCTTAATTGAGTGCAAATTGAAGCCAAGGCTGAACAATCCAGTATTTTTCTTTTCTGGCTTCTGCTCTTTTTCCATCTTTCGACGAACAAAAACCAAAATGCCTTCTTTTTTTTTTTACTGACCCGTTCCCGCCTGCACACAAAGTTTCAGGGAAATGTGATTAGTTTTTTGTAATGAGAGAAAAGATACCCTAACAAAGAATAGAAAAAAATAAATGGGAAAAAATACATTTCTGGACCGCCCTTTCAGCCCAGATTCATGTCTTTCATAAATATGTGTCCTTGTCCTCGAGCACCCTAACGGCAAAGACCGAGTATAATAAGAAAGAATCCAAAGCGGCAGCTTCCTGGACGGTAGCTAATCAACTTAATAGGCTTTAGAAAACAGTTGCCAGTAAAGTAAAGAATATCTGATTTGCAGCTCATTCAATTCCATCGGCTTTAATGGCTGCAGAGCTTTGCTGCTGCAGGATGTTATTGGCACAGTTTGAAGCTTCCGTCACCTTTATTGCACCGACACGATTCACATTGAGGCGTGCCGGCGTTTCACACGTCGCGACGGACGCACACAAAATCAACAGCATGTTCTTTGAACTCATTTTATGCCAGTTGCTAATGGTGGCGAGGTTCTGGAAGATGAGAGAAGTTAGTGCATGTGAAAGCCTCTGTGATCCAGCTAACCACTAAATGTTTCAGCCCCCCCCCCAACTGGTTTAAGAATAGAACGCTGTGAAAAGTCACATCAGACTGCTTTTGTTTTCTGGACTCCTCCCACTCTGCCTCGGGGCAATGGCCGGATGCAGGAGTTGGGGGGGGGGTTCTGGATATTGCAGAGGAACAGCTGTCCAGATGATGGATAGAACAGGTGGTACAGACAGAGATGAGCAGGAGGAAGAGGAGAATAAATTGATCTGCGTTTTATACCTATCTAGATGGAAAAGAAAAAGACAGGCGTCTTCTCCTTCTGACTGGAATGGAGAAGGATTTATGATGTCATCAGCTTTGATAGATTAATGCTCGCTGCGTATGCGATCGCTTGCAAATGATATTTGATCCTGTTGCAGCCGTGGGCGGTGTGAAAACGCCCGCTAGTTGGCGCCAAGTTGGTCCAAAACGTGCATCAACAAGGACAAGCTTCTTCAAACATTGGCCGGATTCCCAGCAGCAGCCAGACGTGGCCCCGCCGTGAGGGCGAATCTCTTTTATGAATGATTTGCTTTGGTGATATTTAAGATCAGCGGTTCCCGGGTAGACGCGGTGCAGCATAATGAAGCGCCGTCTCCTCCGCCGGCCTACGCTGAGTCAGCATTCTCGGAGAGGCCGCCCTCCATTTGTTAAACGGCCTGTCACTTCCGCTGCCTTCACTGTGGATCCTGCGGGGTAGTTTATGTATTGATTTAACTGCAAGCCTTTCTCCATTTTTTAACATAAATGACCTGTAGCAGCTCCGTCGGTCTCCCACATGAGTCGGAAACCCGCCTCGACTTCACTTCTGAAAGCTGACACAAGAGGAGGAGATGCTTGTTTGAAGGAATCGGCTATTGTGCCGATACGCCGCCGTATCTCGATATAGTTTTCCGCTCCATTTTTCACTTCACAATCCCGCAAACATCAAAAGGGAAAAAAACTCCCGGGATGCTGGCTCCATAGCCGAGCTCCCTAAACATAGCTCCAGCGTTGGATCCTGCTCGTGCAGTCGTGCATGCGCTAGACGCGTTCGGTGCTACATGGAGGGGAAACGTCACAGCACGTCTGCATCGAGATATTATTCCTATAAACTCTTATAAACAAATGACCAGCGTTCTACTCTGAAGTTTGGCTCTGGGGGGGGGGGGGTCGGAAGGGAATTGTAGCATCAAATCAGGATTTCTGAGCTGAGTCGGCTGTTTCTCTTGAGATGAAGACTTCGCTCATCGCCTCATTCAGGCGTGCATGTTTGTGTATTTCAATATAATCCAACACACAATCTGCAGATCAGTTTCGGGCCCTGATCGTTTCACAGATGCTCGTCTGGGTTTATAAATAAACCCGAGTGTGTCCTATTGTCATATAGCACCATTAGCTAAGTTGCTGCGACCCTTTTTGTTCACTAAAATCAGTCCGGGGGGGGGGCATTCCAATAAAAGCTTCATTTCCTGCTGTGTTACGGCGACGCATTTGATGCTGCTGCGATAATGTGCATCTCCACAGAGAGAGCTGAATGGAAGGACGAGATAAATATGGGCGCGCAGCAGGACGAGAGTAAAAGCAGACGCGTAATGAAGTCATTTGGATGCAAGTTCAGTTGTGTGTCGGATCAAAAGTGTAACTTTCCCATTTTAAGTCTGCTTATTCTTATAATCGAAGCACCCTCAGGGGGTAAAGGAATACTATCCCTGCACTAGGGGTTTATTCCCAGTCGGCGAGGAACGGCTTCGTTGCCGACACGAGTGACACCTTCTTTGTGAGTGGAATCCACATTCTTTGGCGCCCTTGTTTCCTTTTCCACGTTTAAATAAAAAACGGCACAATTAATGGATGAGGGCAGGCTGTACACACTTTATAATTGATGAGCGAGTGGCGAGCAAAAGCCGCAGCAATTCGGGGAAGCGAGCTTAATGAGCGTCGTCGTGCGAGTCGACGCAGCCCAGTGGTCGGTTGTCGTACAGTTGCATCACTCTCCTCGCGGGCCGCGACCTTCGGCTCTTTGCTATGCAACAGACGCGCCGCGAGGAGGAGACTATCGGGCTGACGCAACTGAGATCCAGACCTGGCAACGCGCCCGTTGGCCTCGCCTTTAATCTTGATTCGTGTGGACAAAAGAGGACGTTGGCACCTAACTGCTCCACCCTGTGACTCGTTGGTCATTCAGAGGACTTCCTATAACATCGCCCCGAGGCTGCTTGTGCATTCTAGTGGTGTCCGAAGGCGTGCTGTAATCTGACCGCTCTGAGATGCAGATGTATAGCAGCGTTTCCGGTTGCTACAGTACAGTGTGTGTATGAATTATGAAATGCGCTCTTGGGAGCAGCAGTGGTGCAGATCATGCATAAATGCAAGAGCAAGCTGGGCTGGATGAGCTTTTGAGGGTTCGAGTGTGCGAGCCCACGCACAAAACTCCCATCACAGGTGGAGGGGGGTGGGCCTCGTGGAAACACTTCTGGTCCTCTATCTGGTAGAATTGAGCTGATTTTTTCAAAATGGGGGGGAAGTTGCTCTTGTAAGAGCTATAAATATTCCATCCAGATTCTGGTAGATTTGCTATTTATTATCTCATCTGGCTCGAGCTGAACTGTCGAACGCATCTCACTCATGAGAAAATGCTCTTTTCTACAAATCACTAATTAAGTCGCTCACACACAGTTTCCACTCTAATTAATTTTCATTCTCTTCCATTCATCTTCGTCTTCTGAGCTGCAGCCATTTATCGATGCCAGCTTCTCCATCATTTATGAAGTGATGCTTTCCTGCTGCCTTAAATATTAGCTGCATAATCCAGGCGGACATGCCAGCAGGTTGAAAGGATTCTGTGAATCGTGATCCGCCGACGGACAGATTTACCGGGACAGGAAACTTTGTGAAAGGGCGCCGGGTCAAGGAATAATCGTTCAACTTAAAAAAAAAAAAGCAGCTTCCATTTTCATCAAAATAACTCGCTTGACAGGAATTAATTTATAGATACATTATTATTACAATGTTGGCCATGTTATTACAGTACTTGTCGAATTTAATGACATTTTCTGACACTATTACACATTCAGGAAATGAGTACATCATTCTGTAAGACATGCAGCGAGTGTGTAGGAGTACAGTATTTCTTTGGCACTTTGAAAAGGCTCCCCCCCCCCCCCCCCGCTCTCCCTCTCTTTCTCCCACACTCCCCTCTCCTGTCATCTGGGTTGCTGCCTCAGCCATAATTTCTGGATCCGAACCTCTTTGCACACAAATTACGCTCCGCTGTTTGTCGGGATGATTAATAGTTGTCACCTTTTGTTTCCTTTCCTTTCTCTTTCTTCCTCTTAATTCGTTCAGCTTTGCATTCAGAATTTACCACTGTGGATTTTCCCCTCATTTCTTGTTAGCATCTCTCAGACCTAAGAGACAAAACGGGACAAATTCCACGGCTGGTGTCCTTTGAGGAGACATCGAGGGCGGTCGGACACTAAAGTATCGGTTGCGCTATATAATTCAATTACAGCGTCCATTGAAAGAGACGAGAAAGGGGACACTTTGCCTGGGGTCGGCTGTCCATCAGCCCCCACCGCCAGCCTATTATAAGAGCTGAATAAGAAGCGCTGAGGTTGTCGTCATTAAAGTCGGCTGCGAGGGATCCCATGCATTCCAACCAAGCTATTTGATCCTCCTGTCTGATCTGATCTCCTTTTGTGATCTATTATGAAGGAGGGAGTGACGGCGGCGGGAAGGGAGGCGGGGTTATTAATCAGATTCTGGTTAGATCCTCTGCCCGCACGACTAAACTCACCCCCTCCATCGTTTCAAGTGGCTCAACCATCCTTTAATTGGGAGGGAGAAAGACGGAAGGAGCAGAAGAACAAGCTTGTCTATTGCTGCTTTGCCCCCCCCCCCCCCCACACACACACACAAAGGAGGAACCCTGATGGATGCAGGAGCTTGCATGTGCAGCTCCACTCTGTGGAGATCGGGGATCGTTTGCGTGGGCAGGTGGTGCTCGGCTCCACCAGATGGACTCTTGATCACGAGTCAAACAGCATGTTGATTGATCCAGAGCGAGAAGCCATCGTCGGAGCCCTCATCATCATCATCGTCGTCATCATCAGCGAGGCAGTTTGCCAGCCTCTTAAGGTGTAGACTTTCCCCGGTCCTCTATGTGGATCGAGTAGGACCGCCGTGCTTCACGCGGTTCTGAGACGAGGCATTTTTCTCAGAACAATGTGATTAAAATAGCTTTTCTTTGTGCCCTATAGCCCTCCATAAAAGTCTCCACCGTATGAGTCACTGTCTGCGCTGCTCCACCTGAGGCTTTCATAAAGATGGCTCTGCTTTGGAACGATACCAGCAGGTGCTTATTTCCTCTCCTGCACTGCAGCCGGCGTGAAACCCGAACGCCGGTTGATTTGTTTCTCTAGCGGTTCTGAGGCCAGAGACCTTATTGAAGTTTTTTTGGCAGGAACTTCAGGCTGTTTATAGTCACGCAATTTCAATTTCATGGACCAAAGAAATCTTTTCCCAAACATCCCTTGGAACATAGAAAACCGGATAGAACGTGGGGTGACGTCGAATGAGCTCGTATTCCTGGAATATGATTGATATTTAATATGATTTAAATATGAATTAAAGGTGCGATTCCGCTGCCTGCGGTCTGTGAACATGGCTAGATCATGGTTACTGCCCCATCGTGCAGTTTTGGCTCATTGATCGATGATAATCGGACCTTTTTGTTTGCTGTGAAAATAGCTTCAAAGCTGATTCGTTCAACTCGACTTTAATTAGAAATAATGAATGTGAGGGTTAAATGATGAATTGTTTCAAAGCGTCCCTTCACAGGATCAGAAGAAAAACATTAAAGGTTTCTAACGTTTAAGTTTCCTCTTCTGAGCCGTTGAGCGCCGTTACTAAGGAGGATGCCTCCATCTCTAAGAGAGGAGACGACCCTGTTGCTAGGGGTAACACCGTGTTTCCTGTATTGCCTCACACTGCTGTTGTTTGATGCCTGTTCAACCAGAGTTAATAAACAGCTATAATAGGGCGGAGCATTTAGAAAACTGGCGCTGGGACGGGTGAGCAGCAGAGCGTGGAGGCAAATATTTAGATCTGGTGAAATCAAATTCTGTTCAGTCAATTAGTATGAAGTGAAGCAAAGACTTTCAGAGCCCACTGGCTCTGTGGGGCATGGAGGGATTCGCCTGGGCGGCGATCCGGTCCGTGTTTTGAACGAGGCCTAGACGATGGGAACTGTTTGGCTGGTAAATATAGTCCTGATGTCGGAGTGAGAGCACAAATGACAGGTCTGCGCGGTGGTGGTGTATCCCGTGGCGACTCTGGACCAACTTCCTGCACTGGACTGCGATCCAAAGGAAACATCCCTGCACAGCATGTCCCGTACATGTCTCACACAGTTCAGCATAAAGGTGTGTGTGTGTGTGGGGGGGGGGACGACGACACACACTGACTGCAGGAGAAGTTCCATGTTTTCATTGAACATGATCCCCAAGATTCAACACCACATTAAAGCAGTGAGAACACTGGATGTCTATCATCGAGGGACTTTCAAGTGTTTTTGACTCTTAATGCGCCCCCCCCCCCCC